>NC_056732.1:1247090280-1247365280 GCF_019279795.1 Protopterus annectens | reverse complement strand
GCAGGACATAATGAACATGAATGGAAATTGGTACTACACTTGCAATAGATTTCAAACGCTTAACTCAAGTGAGAATGAATGCTAAGTATTAATTTATTACCTGCTTAAACTTTTTAACTTTAGTAGGCAAGCGATGTTACAGTTTTCATTCAAACCTGGATATGAGAAAGCATCCAAAGCTAATTGCCATTCCAATTCACGTTCTTCAAGTAATAGCCTACATGGACCTCTTCTGATATCTAGCACTATTTGGTCAATGGCTTGGAAATGGAATGTATGACCATTGCTTAAAGATGAATGCCTAGCTAAAGCATTTTCACTTTTAGTTTTGTCTATTGCATAAATGTGTTCATAAATTCTTTCACGTACCTTCCGGTCAGTTTTACCTATGTAAAACACTGGACAGCTGTTACACTTTGCTATGTATATCACTCCCCTTGCTTCACAGTTCAATTTAAATTTAATAGTATACTTGTTGTTATTCCCGACCACAAATGTATTGCCAGTCTTTATATACTTCCACATCTTGCAAGCTCCACATGTAAACATACCTAAGGTTCTCCCGCTATGTTTAGTGATTCTACTTTCTAAAAGGTTTTTCATGTTAGGATCCCTTCTATAAATAATTTTAGGTAAGTTACCTAACCTGTCCATTATCAAATTGTCTTTATACAAGAAAGTCCAATTCTTATATAAAATCAATTTTATTTGTTCGCTATTATTATTAAAAGTCGTAATGAAACTCACATTATAAGTGGAATACTTGCTCTGGCCACTTGCTTCTTCGACAGGTTCACTGTCGTGCATGTTGGTATTAGTAGTTTGTACTTGAAAGGAAGTGTTATTAGACATAAAATTAGTTCCAGAATTAACAACTTCAGAAGGAACTAAATGGATAGTCTCATCTACAACCCTCTTTAATAAAAGGGGTTTAAAATAACCACTATTACGTTTGCACTGAATTTCTTCCATCAGAGATTCAATCAAAGTGATGGGATAACCTCATTTATGAAACATGCCTCCTAAATGGTGACATTCAACTAAGAAATCTCTATCCAATGAAGACATTCTTGCAGCCCTAATAAGTTGACTTTTCACTATTGATCTTTTTTGTGTGAATGGGTGGGCACTGGTATAATGCATGAACGAGTTGCAATAAGTAGGTTTCCTGAAAATTTTTGAAACTAGTCTCTTGTTTACTAGATCTTTAACCAACTTGACATCAAGGTAGTCTATACTATCAGTATTAAAGTTAAATGTAAACTTAAAGAAACTCGTTGTAGAGTTAAGATAGTTTACAAGTTGGTACGCTTTATTCTTATCACCTCTAAAGATGATAAAAATATAATCTAAAAATCTAGTATAGTAGATTAAAGAGGTGTTATACTCAGGATTATTAAGTAAGAATATTTTCCCAGTAGGCCATGACAGGGTTTGCCAAACTAGCCCCACAAGGTGTGCCCATGGCCACACCTTGCTTTTATAGATAGTATTGACCATTAAACATAAAGAAATTATTGGTAAGAATAATGTCAATAAGTTCCGTAACCAAGTCAATTTCTAATACTGGTGCATTTTTACTCTTCAATATGAGAGCTATCCATTCTACAGCTTCTAGATGAGAGATAGAGGTATACAAGTCGACTATATCTATAGTTAAAAAGTTATTCTCCTGTTTGAATATACATCGAGGTCAATTTTACCCTTGATGAACAAGTTGTTAAAATAACCCCTAATACGTCAATGTGCTAGATTCATCTCATTCAATGATGACTTAGAGTAGGCATTATTATTCAAAACTAACTCCATTTTAATGTTATAATCTATGATGTCAAAAATGACAATGTTTGCCGGGTTTTTAAACTGCAATTTTGTAACCAGTTTTTATTTCTGAAGAAGTTACTCTACGACAGTGACGGAAAACTTGTGGAGTTTAACAATAAACCTGTCTGGATGTTGGGGTTCCTTTTCAACAGTTTATTGTGAACATACTGTCAAGATTGTGTAGCAGTGTTGTGTGTAGATGTTTGTTGGGCTGGGTAGGGAGAGTAGCAGATGTGAGTGCCATGCATCCTTTACCTGTCTGACTGTGGATGTGCTACAGCTGCTGGCAGTCTAGCAGGTCTGTATGCTTGTAGGGGGAGATTGTGACATGTCATGTAACAGCTCAGTACACTGTGATTTTGGCCAGTATATGTCGGTGTAGTGTGTGACTGGCAATCAGGATATGTTTGTTCAGACAGTTGTTCTACTCTAGAATTCATTTTGGGTACTGGTATGTTGCTGTGACTGTGGTGCAAATGTTTTTGGGTGGACATTTTTGCACCACTATCTGCTTTTCACTACAGTTCTATCTCTGTAGTGCATGCTATATTTGAATATACATGGGTAATTGCCAAGAGCTGATGTGGGGGAGTGTTGTGTGGGTCTTACTGTGTTTCATAAGGTGCTGGGTGACATGTTTAGCAGCTGTCAGGGGATTTCCATTCTATTACATGACTGCGGTCATACCTCTAAACTGTCCAGAGTCCTAGACACTGTCCGGATGCATGGCTCATATGTTTGGTTTGATCCCCAGACAGTTGTTGTCCTTGGAAAATCAGTAGGAAACTCTGGGGAATGCAGTCAGTAAATGCTAGCATCCATTGGTGTTAATGACTTCATATTCCTCAGAAAAAAATATGTTACAACAAACCCGGTAACACCAGCAACTGTCTAAATTTATAACAGCAAGTTGTCCAGTATACCCTTGTGTTTGGGCCTCTGTCCCCCAATTATGTCAGGCTTTGTCCAGATGTCATGCACTAAGAGGTTTAGAAGTATGTAGTATCATTATTTATTGCCTTCATTCCTGCCACAATCCCAATGATGTCATACAACCCGAGACATGTAACAAGTAAGCGGCTATAGATATGAGTCCTGTGCATATACATTCTGTGGGAAACTGTACATTTGAGAACTCTGTGTATGTCTGGCCATTGTTAGACTGTCAGGATTGTGTACCAGTGTAGTGTGTACATGTTATTTGGGCTGTGTAGGGAGGGGGCTACATGTGAGTATCATGGACCCTTTTTATCTGACTGTGCATGCTGCTCCGGTTTCTGGTTCCCTATCGCCTGTATATGTTTGTACAGGCAGACCATGACATGTCCCATAACACCTCATGATTCCCACTACACTGTGACTCGGGGCAGTATATGTAGGGTAATGTGTGAGTGGCAAATGGGATATTGTTGCTCACACAGCCATTACACTGTAGTGTTCAGTTTGCTTACTGATTTGTCACTGTGACTGTGGTGCATGTGATTGTAGGTATGCACTTTCACACCAGTGTCTATTTTCCACTAGTGTTACATCCCTGTAGTGCCTGTTATATTTGCAAATGCATGTGTACAGCCCCAGAGCTGGTTTTGGGTAGTGTTATGTCAGTCTGATTGTAGTTTGGATGTTGCTTGGTAGCTCAGTGTAGTTTCCCTAAAGTTGTGTTATGTCCACATATTTGTAGAATGTCCAATTGTCTGGATGATATCTTTGGTCTGGTCCCCATAACTGTTGTGTATTCCTGACACATAAGTGGGATGATGTGGGTTTGAGGTCACTAACTAATGAGAAGCAATTGAGTCTCGGACTTGTGATATTTTAGTCAATATATGTTAAGACATACAGTGTTACTACATCAACTTTCTCAGCTTATCTACTCACATATTTTGAATATATCTCCATTTTCATGGCTTTGTCCCCCCACTTTGTCAGCCTTGATCCAGATTCACTGCACTAAGGGGTTCTGAGCATACCTCTCCACTGCCAGGATTTTCACAGAATGCCCAGATGTTTGGCCTATACTTTTGTTCTGTTCCACAATTTATTTGTATTTGTCTGGTAAACCACTGTGATGATCCAAGGATTTATGTCAGTAAATAATAACATAACATTTCGGTTTCCATCTTCATATCCTTCAGTAATTGTCTGCTGAAATGCACCCTGTTGCCATAGCAAATGTCTTTGTTTCTAACAGTGATATTTGAAATATGTCCCTATATGTGGCCCATTGTCCCACCCCGTTCTACAGCCTTTGTACAGGTTTCTTGCACTAAGAGGTTGAGAGGGATGGTTATATATGTTATATATATTGTTTTTCCTTCCTTTATATATTTATATATGTATATCTATATTATGTATCTACTTTTTCATATATATGTTTCCACACACACACACACACACACATATATATATATATATATATATATATATATATATATATATATATATATATATATATATATATCAAATGGAAAATAAAATGTGGTACGGGCAAACTAGATTCCCAAACAAATAATAAATGCAGAAAAAAGAATAGGAAACACCAGACCATGGCAGATGATATCAAATAAAACTCCAAAGTTTAATCCACAAGTGCAGTAAAAAATTGTGAGCGCTTTTGTAGCCAAAGCTACTTCATCAGACAACTCAATAAATTAGGATAAAACAACAGCCAGTTCACCAAAAAACAATTTATTCTCTAAAAAGTCTATAAAGAGTGTGATATGAACATGTCTTTTTAATTTGAATTAGACTTTTAATTGTTTAATGAATTCTTAATTGTATAATGAGTTAATGGGTGTGTATATAAATATGGTATGGAAATGTATTGTCATTTACTCCTTGAAGGCTTTGTTAAGCCGAGGCGCTAAAGACTTTATAGAGAATAAATTGTTTTTTGGTGAACTGGCTGTTGTTTTATCCTATATTGGTGCTGTGAGGTCTGTTCGAGCTGAAGAGCTGGTGTTGTGAGATATATTTGGATTCCGTTTTGTTATATCCATGGCCAGTGATCCAGGGGTGAATATACCTAGAATTTTCAGGGAGGAGAATGATACTACCTCCCAGCGCTCCATAGAAGGCTTCCTTAATCGGAACATGGAACAAAATATGAATAGAACAGAAGGAAATGTGGATGTTAACTCAGGTATCCCGGTTTGGGAACTTTTTTTGCTGAAACCAGAAGTAAGAGAGACATTAATCCATTTCCTCATGTCGGTAAGAGATCTACAGAATATCCGGGTGAAGTAAAAGCTTTATTATCGAAGTTAAGAAACTTAATGGACAAAGAGATGCTTACGTACTATAATTATACTAGTTTGCAAAGGTACGTTGACTTAAATATTGTGCCTAGAGGCTTACGAGCTATTAAATTTCCATCGGAATCATTTGTTTCCACATGCACAACAGATAAAGCTTTCATGAACGGATGGGAGAAAGCGGCACTTCAATGTTCCATAGAATGGCTGAAAATACTAATAGAGCGGGACATTCTTAAATTATCTAATATCAAAAAAGATATCAATTTGTTGTGTATGAATTTAACAGCTACATTAGATAAAACCAAGTTTGAATCCTGTCTGTTAGAGATTCAAGAAAAAGTTCACATTCTTGAAAATAAATGTATTGAACAGAAAATACATAAAATTACGAGAGATCTGAGAGACTTTGAGAATAGTACTGTCTTTTTTGGTGGAACCAATCAGAGACCACGCTATAATCGCAATTTTTCGAATGTGAACGCTAACCAGCAGGGTAGAACTGAAAGTTTCACTAGGAATACTGACAAACAACAGAACAAAGTGCCGAGATACAGTGAGAGAGAACAAGATTTTCCTCCCTTATCACCACCGGCTGATGAGTGCTTTCTACCAGAACATTTTGGTGGATATAGACAAGCGGGGAGGCAACAGCAGCAAAAAAGAACATATGCAGAACAAGAGACATACAGGCTACCATGGCCTTGAAAACAAAAGGACAAAATGGTACTAACTCTAATATTTATGAAAAAGTAGTGAATTTATCTGGCTGTTTTATTAATGAAAAAATATATGCAGTGTTTAATCATGGCTTAAAGTTTGTTCCGACAGTTCTTCCGAAAAAATACCAGTGTAAAACTGATACCTTTAGATTTATACGGAAATTACATACATGGTATTACTTTAATTATATTGCAGAAAAGAATGTGGAATATAAACAGTCTGAAATAAACAGTTTAGATAGCAATATATTGGAATGTAGTCAGGATTCTATGGATGATTCATTTGCTTCATGTGTTAGTGAATTAAATGCCTATTGTACAATAGATACATCTAAAATAAGAATGGATAAGAAGTTTGTACCACCTTTTATTCATGAAGGCATTAAGAGTTTTTCTACTACGATAGGCTTTGAAATTGAAGAAATTATTAACAAGTTAAATATTTCAAATGTGAGTTTTAATTTAACAAAAAATGAATGGATGGAGTTAATGAAGTTTTCGAAACAGAATGAATTGATAGTAAAGCCTTCAGATAAAGGCAATAAAATTGTTATTATGCACTACACACAATATCTTAAAATGTGTATGAATTTGCTAACTGATACATCAGTTTTTTGTGAGAGTTCACCAACAGAAGTAACAATAGCCAAAGAAAGTTATTTAGAATTAATTAATAAAGGCTTGAGATTGGGCTACTGGAATGAAAAAGATGTAGAATATAAATTGAATATAACAGATTGTAGCCCTGCACAATTTTACTGTTTACCGAAATTACATAAAGACATGAACAACCCTCCGGGGAGACCGATTGTTTCGGCAAGAAATTATTTTCTTCATAATTTAGGGTTAATTTTACATCAATTGTTGTTAAAGGAAGCTATTAAATTACCATCTTATATAAAAGATTCTTTTGATTTTCTAAATAAAATAAAAAATGTTGTTTGGTGTGAAGACATGTATTGGCTAACACTGGATGTTAGCAGTTTATATACTAACATTAAGAATATACATGGGATAGAGGCATTACTAAAATCAATGGGAGATTATCCATTAACACATTATGTGTTAGAGTTAGTAAAATTTTGTTTAGAAAATAATTATTTTAATTTTAATAACAGAACCTATCACCAAATACAAGGTACAGCCATGGGTGCAGCATTTGCACCCATGTATGCTAATATTTTTATGGGTCTGATGGAATTTGAGTGTATTTATACACATGCCTTTGTGAAAAAATATGTCACACACTATTTTAGATTTATAGATGACTTGATTTTTTTGTGTAAAGGAGGAAAACATGAAATTGAAAATTTTATACAAGACATACAAAAGAATAGATTTAATATTCATATTGATGGAATACAATGTGGAGATAGTGTCTCCTTTGTAGATATAAACTTAAAGGGAATTGTAGGAGAGTATATAATCACGAGCATACATAGAAAATTTGATTGCATTAATCAATTTCTGATGGGCACTAGTTGCCATCCCAACCATGTAATAGAAGCGATACCATATAGTGAGTTATTAAGGATCTCCAGAATATGTAATAATGATGAAGAATTTTTAAATGAAGTTAATAATACAATGACAATGTTTATGAATAGAAAATATAATATGCAAGTGCTAAAAAAAAGTAGGGATGAAATATTTTGTAAAAGATATAATAATAGGTCTCAAGCAAAAAAGAAAGGTGATATAAAGTATAATAAAGAACATGGAGAGACGGATAGTATCTTTATGGTATCCACATATAATATCTGCAGTGATGATATTAAGAGATGTATATTATATTTTTGGAGATTCCTACAGAATTATAAAGAATTAAGTGAGATGACTAATAAAAAATTAATATTTAGTTATCGAAGAGGGAGGAATATAAGAGACATAGTAGTACATACCAAATTTGAATTACCCACTCAAGAGGTAGTTAGAACAATAAGAAGCACAGGTACTATACCCTGTGGGAAATGTAAAGTTTGTGCTCATGTGAATAGTGATTTCCCCTATATAAATGGAATAAGCTTTAAATCTACAGGTTCTTTTAGTTGTGCTACTAAACAAGTTAGTTACATTATAAAATGTGGGTGCACAAAATTTTATATAGGACAGACTAAAAGAATGTTCAAAGTGAGAATAATGGAGCATCTGAGAGATATCAGGAATAATAAGTTAGAGAGCCCTTTGGCTCAACATTTTGTGAATTATCACAACTCTGATGTTACTAGTTTTAGGGTGTCTATTTTAGAAGAGATTATTAGTAATGAAGCTAGTGAGGAAAAAATAAAAAACTTACTTTTAAAGAAAGAATTAATTTTTATTTTAAAATACCAAACATTAATACCAAAGGGACTAAATGTTGATTGTTGTTGGAAGAGTGTGATATGAACATGTTTTTTTAATTTGAATTAGACTTTTAATTGTTTAATGAATTCTTAATTGTATAATGAGTTAATGGGTGTGTATATAAATATGGAATGGAAATGTATTGTCATTTACTCCTTGAAGGCTTTGTCAGGCCGAGGCGCTAGAGACTTTATAGAGAATAAATTGTTTTTTGGTGAACTGGCTGTTGTTTTATCCTATATTGGTGCTGTGAGGTCTGTTCGAGCTGAAGAGCTGGTGTTGTGAGATAACTCAATAAATTACTCAGTGATTTTTAAAATAACAACAGCCAATCAGTGCCAGTTTCCAATCAACAAATAACCTGATAGCTATTGAGTTAAAGCAATAATACTGAATAAAAATATTTAATACAAATATAATGTCAGCTAATAAGTCATTTAATATAAATAAAAATGCATATAAAATTTGTTTGGAAACATGCTATGTATGCATTCCATTTACTCCCTCCCTAATTATGTTTCATGCATTATATAATCAAGATAATCAGGATGGTTTATGGTAAACTCTCAAGGTAAATTTCTTGGCATTTATTTCTTGAACATGGAACATCTTCTTTAAAATCACAGATCTGATAACCTCCCTATCTTGCTTGAGAAATGTCATGTAGAATTTCAACAGAAATAGCATGTAAATTTTTAACAGCAAAGTATGAAATGCTTTTTCTTTTAGATAATTTTAGATGCTCACTTGCCTTGTCAGGGATGCACACATTCTTTAGCACACTGAACTACAATTATACATGTGTGTCTGTATATATATATATATATATATATATATATATATATATATATATATATATATATATATATAGGAATATAATTTAATAAAGTCAGGAAGGTATATCAAAGAACACATGCATGTTTCTTGTTTTGCGTGCAAGCGGTCTATGATTTGAAAACAGCCCAAAGGTAATCTTTATCCACCACTGGCCAGATGCATTTATTTTGGATGTGATGTGAGTTTCAGTGCTGTTTCAATGAATGTGAGTTGCAAGGGCAGAGAAGTTTTAATTCTAAGTCTATTTTCATTGTGAGATGGTATTGCTTTGTTTAGCAGATGTCTATTAGTGTTTGTGCATTGTGCTATAAAATGTAAAAATACAATCCAAATAATCATTGTAGAAGTAAAGCAGTATGCACATTAGTGTTTATGGTAAATGGGGCTAAATAGCCAGGTAATGGGACATTGAAATGGCTGCAGGGGGACTCTGGGCCCATATTTTGGTTGTCTGCTTTTCAGTTTGTGGTTGAAAGTTGGTATCTTACAATTTCATTGTAGTTGGAAGGGTTGTGTAAATCTGCATGCAAATTTTATGTTAATCAGTGTACAGATTTGTACCTATTTTTTATGGGCCTTGTCCAGATTTTTGATGTTTCCAGGTTGAAATGTATGAGCTGAGATAAAACTGAAGATTATTGCATTTATTGGCTAGGTATGCTTAAGCATTATAAGGACTCTTGAAGGCTTGATTTTAGGGGGGGGGGTTAAGCCCTAGGATGATAATTTCCAGGATCAAACAACTTGTGGCAGAAGGTGTTTACCTTGTCTCTCTAAAGTGGGAAGCACTGCTGGGTGTTTCTTGCTTAACTTACGCTTGAGAGCTTTTACATTAAGAGATTTGAGGGTTAGGCACCTTGTAGTAGAAGGTGTGTTTCTGGGCTTTCTGCATTGGGAAGCACTGGAAGAAGCTCAAAGTGTTATTGTTTATTGATGAGAGAGTATACGAGTCAGTTTACAAGCTTTTTTTCTCTACTATAAATTAGGCAACTTCCAAGGCTCTTTGTTCACTTACAGAGCACTCTGCAATGCTTGTACAGTGTCTTAAATGCCTCCAGAGTCATCCAAGCTAAGATAAAAATATTTTCTTGATTAACTGTACTTATACTATATTTATACAACAATCACTATAGCTTTTGGAGCATTTGTTAAAGCATTTATTTAATTTTGTGGCAAAAATAGTAATTTCTCTGTTTATTGGCTTTTCTAGTCTATGTGCCTCCAAATATCTTTGCAAAAGGGTGAATTAGTCAGGGACTTAGTTGTTTGATTGATGTCTGTTGTTTAATATGCACTTGAAAGCTGCTTTTGCTGTGCTTTCACATTAAGAAATTCCAGTGTGTTCCAAAAATTTAGACCAGCAATAGCACAGACTGGGCCAAATTTGGAAGTGTTCTCGATTTATGGTAAAAATAAACATACCTGCAAGGTAGTTAAGCAGGGTGATACCATGGAGCTTGTCTATGTGCAAGTCCACACAGGTAAGGTCCTTCACCATATCATGGCTAGCTGAAGGTCACCATTGATGCCCACAGTCGCAAGACCTTTACCTAAACCTGCAAGAAGTGTTCACCATCCATCTAAACTCCCTATTCATGAATAACTTTGACTACCTTTCTGTTGACTGGTAAACATACACTGCCTCATACTCACAGGCACAACACTTTCTGGACTTTATTAACACAAATACTCTGGGACAGATGCTGCATGCTCCAACCAGAAAATCACACATACTGGATCTGGTGCTTACAAACAAGTGAGATCATTTCACCCCCTGTCACATTCTCGTAGTGAAGACAGATCAAAAAGTTGCATCACTTGAATTAAAAAATCAATCCAGAAATTCCAGCTAAACCAGGCATTATTCAAAGGCAAACTACATCCTATTAAGTAAGAGTTTGTCAAAATTCAAGGCTCCCATCAATCCCAAGACCACAGACACCTATGCAGAATTATTCACAGAGTCCCTATACAAACATATGAATGACTGTATAGATACTGTCATGCTTACCAGAAATAAACTCAAAGCAAGCACTAAAAATGAACCCCACTGTTGAAATCCTCACATAAACAGCGTATATAATAGAAGAAAAAAACTAATTGTCAAATTCAGGAAAAGCAACTCCCTTAAAGACAAGTTTTCTGTTATACATCTAGCCAAGAAACTAAGAGGTCTAATTAAGTCAAGCAAAACCACCTTTGAGGTCAGGATAGCATTGCAGGCTAATGACAATCAGATGGTCTTCTTCAGCTATGTCCAGAACCTTAGAGGTAACACAAAACAGTGTGCTGAACTGGTGGTGAATGGTACGACCTTCACTGATCATGATGGCATAACAAATTTACTGTCTTATAAATTAAGCTCAAACTTCACCCCCCACTTCCCCCAACTCCACAAGGTGAAATCCCCTGCAACTTACTTCCCCCACCTATCAGCAGAGTCTAGGTGCTGGCAACACTCACTAAAGCCATGAACACTGCCTCCATGAGTCCCAAGCAGCATTCCTGGTTGCCTCCTGACCAGTCTAAAACATGACCTATTAGAACCACTTGAGGCACTCTTCAGCTACAGCCTTGAAATTGACTGCATTTCAAGTGAATAGAAGGCTGCAACAGTCATCCCTTTCTACAAGGGTGGATCACCAACCTACTCACGGAACTACATACCCATCAGTCTAGCAAGCCTAATATGCAAAGCTATGAAATTAATTAACATGGAAATGATAAATAAGGACATTGCCAACCTACAGACATGGGACCTATCCCAGTTTGGCTTTGTTAAGGAAAGGTCATGCCTACTTGACCTGGTAGACTTCTTTGAGAGAATCACCAAAGAAATGGATGAGGGTAAAAGAGTATATACTGCATATCTTGACCTGGCTATGGCATTTGATGCAATACCCCCCTCAGGCATTGTTGACAAGCTCCCTCATCTAGACATCAATGGGCCACTGGCTTGCTCACAGACAGGACTGAAGAAGTCAGGATCTATGAGACCACCTCCAGCAGGACACCAGTCACCAGTGGAGTACCCCAGAAAAGGCCGAAGAAGTCAGAATCAGTGAGACCACCTCAACCAGGGAACTGGTCACAAGTAGCATACCCCAGGATGTTGCCTTAAGCCTGGTCCTGTTTAGCATCTATTTCTCAGACATCAAGACTAACAAAAGTCTCTGGCTCACAAATTACACAGATGACTGTAAATTGGGAGCTAATGGCCTAAAACTCAAAGCCAAAAATAGGATTATAATGCCCTTAGGACACTGTTAATCCATGCTAATAACTCCATTGATAAAATGCCCCTAACATTCCACTGAGTGATCAGGGATATGGGAACATATGTAGCAGCAATCTGGTCTTATACCAACACATAGGTAAGATAATAAGAAAATCATTCTGTATCCCCCATCTTTTAGGTAATGGTATGGCATCCAGACCCAAGGAAGTCAGACTGCCACTCTACTCATCCCTTATCAGACCTGTCATTGAATACGATACCTCCTTTGGCATGTATCTAACCAGGCACTTGTAACAGACAGCTGGAATGCTCACAAAGGTGTCTCACTGGCAGAATTCAGGGAATGAATACTCTGTCCTACACTGATCACCTAAAGGCTCTGTATCTGTATTCTGTCTCATACGGGCTGCTGACAGGGGATCTTTCATAAATTCATCAACTCATACATTTATACAAGGCTAACAAACACCATGATCTTTACAGACCTATCTGTGCAACACAACCCAGCCTTGTCCTAGAGCTCCTTGGACACTTGTATGGTGGGGTATGTCAAACTGTGGATTCTCCTGGTGAGGAAGCTTTGAGGACATTCCAACTGTAACAAGTGCCTGGCTTGGTACATGCCAAAGTGGGCATTGTACTCAGTGATGGGACTGATAAGGGCTGAGTAGAGTGGTTCTGGGACTTCCTTGGACCTGAATGCCATACCTTTGCTTATGAATTGCGACAAAGAATGATTTTCTTACTATCTTATGTGTTGATTGAATGTTGGATTACTCTCTACATATGTTCCCAGATCCCTAACTATCAGGTCAACAATTGGGGGTGTTGTATCAAGGAAGTGATTAGCTTGGGTGGATTCTTTCCCAAAAGGCACTATAATGCATTTCTTTGCATTGAGTTTTAATCGGTGACTTTTACACAAGTCATTTGTTTGTGTTAGACTTTCTTGTATAATGACAGTGTCATGGGGGAAAACTATGATAGCTCCCAATTTAATTGTCTGTAAACTTGGTGATCCATAGGCCTTTGACATGACCTATGACCTTTGTTTTATGAGAAGTTGATGTCAAACAGGATCAGGATCAACACAGAGCCCCGAGAGACTCTGTTGGTGACCAGTCTCTTGGGGGAGGTGGTCTCGTCAATCCTGAATTCTTGGGTCATATCTGTGAGCCAGCTGGCAAGCCAGCAAGTTATATAAGGATTTATGCCTAGTTCTGAATGTTTCTCAGCACTACCTGAGTGTGGTATTATATTGAATGCCTTGGCCAGGTCAGGGTAGGTGGTATGTACCATTTTCCCCTCATCCATAGTCATGGTGACCATCTCAAAGAATACTACCAGGTTATGTAGGCAAGACCTTCCCTTAACAAAGCTAAACTGGGACGGGTCCAGTGTTTGTAGATTGCCAATGTCCTTGTTGATCATTTCCATGATAATTTATTACATAGTTTTGAATATTAGACTTGTCAGACTGATGGGTCTGTAGTTCCTGGTGTCAGTTATTGGTCAGTTCTTATTAATGATGATTGCTACAGCCATCCATTCATCTGGCATGTAACCTGTTTTCAGGCTGCAGTTGAAGAGAAAAAACACACTATCCACCAACTACCTCTAGTAGTATCAAAAACACACAGGATCAGTGCCAGTAGTCCAAGCTTTAATAACAGTTACAGTGATCTGGTACTTCGGCATTTCACCTTCATGGATCAAAGTAACATTTTTCATATCCATTTTTATATTGCCCATACAAACTAACAATCAATTACATAATTAAATAAGTAACCAATTATACAATTCAAGATCCAATCATATAATTACACATTTTTAAATAAAACAGCAACAAGATCCCTATATAAATACACTCCAAAAAACTTAAAATATTTTTTTTTCAATTATTAAACAACAATTTCACCTTTTAAACTATAATAAAATACACTTCACATATTAATTTCCAGGTTTAACCCAGAAGGTGACAAAGTCTGGTACTTGAAAATCAATTTTCATTCCAATTCAAGTAACTTTTCTATATAGTCACACCCTCTAGGTAGGAAAGGTTTAGCAAGAACACAATAAAATAGCTTGGTCCTGTTTAGCATCTACTTCTCAGACATCAAGACTAACGTTAAAGTCTCTGGCTCACAAATTTCACAAATGACTGTAAATTCAGAGCTATTATAGATTCCCACCAAAGGCACAAACATCTTACAAGTGAGTTTAATACAGACAAATGACTGGTGTCAAAGCCATGGCCTAAAACTCAGGTCTATATTAGAACATCGAAGTCTTGAAACTTCGAGTGTTCTAATATCGACCCCTATTCAGCGAACGCTGAAAATAGTGAAGCTGCAGAACACCAATTTTTTTCCTAGGGAAAGAATTTGTTAGCCGTTTCTGTGGCTTTGCTATTTTCAGCACTGTGGTGGAAAGTTATGGGTCGGGTACAGGTAAGTGTGCAATTGTGTGGACTTGAGGGTTAGGGCGCAGGTTAGGTGAGTTAGGGTTAGGGTGCGGGTCAGGTAAGTGTGCGATTGTGACGGACGTTAGGGTTAGGGCGAATAGATGAGTTAGGGTTAGGGTGCGGGTGAGGTGAGTGTGCGATAGTGACAGACCTTAGGGTTACGTTTGGGTTAAGGTAAGTGGATAGATCGTAGTGTATGTACAGTTTAGTGTAGGGTTAGATAAAGGATTTTAAGTGTATGTGTGTGGATTGCTGTTTTTTTGGTGTGCTTGTGTTGTGTGTATGTGTTTCGGAACAACAAATGTTTTCCCCTGGGAAAAAAACTAGCTGTTCTGCATGTTCGCAATTTTCAGCGTTCGCTGAATAGCAGTCAATATTAGAACATTCGAAGTTTCAAGACTTCGATGTTCTAATATAGACCCTAAAACTCAAAGCCAAAAATAGGATTATAATGCCCTTGGAAAACTGTTAACCCATGCTAATTACTCTATTGATAAAATGCCCCTAACAGTCGACCGAGTGGTAAGGGATATGGGAACATATGTAGCAGCAATCTGGTCTTATACCAACACATAGGTAAGGTAATAAGAAAATCATTCTGTGTCACCCATCGTATAGGTAAGGGTATGGCATCCAGACCCAAGGAAGTTAGAGTACCATTCTACTCATCCCTTATCAGACCTGTCATTGAATATGTTATCTCCTTTGCCATGTATCTAACCAGATACTTGCAGCAGACAGCTGGGATGCCCACAAATGTTTCTCACTGACAAAATTCAGGAAATGAATACCTTGTCCTACACTGATCACCTAAAGGCTCTGTCTCTGTATTCAGTCTCCTATGAGCTGCTGACAGGGGATCTTTCATAAGTTCATAAGCTCATACGTTCATACAAGGCTAACAAACACCATGGTCTTTACAGACCTATCTGTGCAACACAGCCCAGCTTTGTCCCAGAGCTCTTTGGCCACTTGTATGGTGGGGTATGTTAGTAAAGAGGTAGCTAAGGGTTATGTGTAGGGGGATGTTAGTCAGGGATCAATTTACTTACCATCGACCTCTGTCCTTCAGGGACATGGGGACCATGTTGGGGGGGGGGTGAATTTGCAATTTCCCATCCAGTGATCAAGGTTTCTTTTGAACAGGATCAAGGGTAAACTCTTCTTCACATAGATGGGGAGCTTATTCCATATGATGCAGATCCTTTGAGACACATTTCAGTCCCTCCAGCAGGTTCTATTTATGTCACAGACAAAGTTTAGGTCCTTGGATCTAGTGTTTCTCATGCTGTTTGTCTTGCGGATGTGCAAGAGATCCTTCAGAGTTGGATGCCTTATATGGTGGTCATAGATCATCTCAGTAACCTGTAGGAGACTGAGTACAGATATAGAACCTTAAAGCAATCTGTGTAGGACAGGGTATTCAAGCTGTGGATTCTCCTGGTGAGGAAGCTTTGAGGACATTCCAACTGTAACAAGTGCCTGGCTAGGTACATGCCAAAGTGGGTAGTGTACTTAATGATGGGACTGATAAGGGCTGAGTATAGTGTTACTAGGACTTCCTTGGACCTGAATGCCATATCTTTGCTTATGAATTGCAATAAAGAATGATTTTCTTACTATCCTATGTGTTGATTGAATGTTAGATTACTCTCTACATATGTTTCCAGATCCCTAACTATCAGGTCAACTCTTAGGGGTGTTGTATCGAGGAAGTGATTAGCTTGGGTGGATGCTTCCTCAAAAGGCACTATAATGCATTTTTTTGCATTAAGTTTTAATCAGTGACTTTTACACCAGTCATTTGTTTGTGTTAGACTATCTTGTATAATGATGGTGTCATGGGAATCTATGATCGCTCCCAATTTAGTCATCTGTGAACTTGGTCAGCCAGAGGCCTTTGACAAGAGCTTTGTTTTATGAGAAGTTGATGTCAAACAGGATCAGGACCAACACAGCACCCTGGGGGACTCCCTTGGTGACCAGTCTCACCACTCCTGACTTCTTGGGTCCGATATGTGAGCCAGCTGACAAGCCAGCAAGTTATATAAGGATTTATGCCTAGTTCTGGGAGTTTCTCAACACTACCTGAGTGTGGTATTATATTGAATGACTTGGCCAGGTCAGTGTAGGTGGTATATACCATTTTTCCCCTCATCCATAGTCATGGTGACCCTCTCGAAGAAGTCTACCATGTTAAGTAGGCAAGACCTTCCCTTAACAATGCTAAACTGGGATGGGTCTGGTGTCTGTAGGTTGCCAATATCCTTTGTGATAATTTCTATGATAATTCATTCCATCGTTTTACATATTAGACTTGTCAGACTCATGGGTCTGTAGTTCCCTGTGTCAGTTAATGGTCAATCCTTATGAAGAGGGATGATTGTTGCAGCCCTCCATCCATCTGGCATGTAACCTGTTTTCAGGCTGTAGTTAGAGTGCCTGAGGTTGTTTTCCTAGGTCTTGCATTATGCTATTTAAGAGGAATGGGGGTTATTGTCAGAGCCACAGAAGCAGTGTTTTTGGCCTTAGCGAACTCCTCCAGGACCTACTCCCTGTTGATAGTTGGAGGAAATATGTTAGAAGGGATTTCATACAGGGTAGTGAAGGGAATGGAGGTGAAGTTAGAGCTAAATTTATCAGGCAGTAGATTTATTCTGTCACCCAGGTCAGTGAATGTTTTGCTATTTACCTCCGGTTCTGCACACTGCTGAGTATTATTTTTTAAGATTCTTAACATAGCTGATGAAGGCCTTGTGATTGTCCTTAGCCTGAGAGGTTATCCTGACCTTGTAATTGGCTTTGCTGGACTTTATTAGATATTTTAGTTTCTTGCTTAGTTGAATCAGAGAACTCTGTTTTCTATGAAAGTTGCTTTACCTGATTTTGGCCATGACTTTTTTTTGTTTGTTATATAGCCTGTTAAGGTAAAGATTTTACCAGTGTGGTTTGTTTTTAGTGTTAGATCTGGCATTATATCTGGTAAGTACAGAAACCATTTATATGTTTGTAGAGAGTTTCTGTAAATAATTCTGCATGGGTAACTGTTCTCAGGTTTTGAGGGAGCTGTGAATTATGACAAACCATTACTTAATAGGATGTAGTTTGCTTTAGTATAGTTGGCAATTTTTAAGGTTAGTTGGGTTTTCTGTATTGAATTGTATTTCATGGGAGATAGCTTTGTGGTCTAACTTCACCAATGAGTCTGTGACATGGGTGGGGGGGGCTGACTGGTGTGCAATGTTCTCCCATGTTGGTGAGTACTAGGATCAGTATATTTGATCCTATGTTTGGAGAGTGCACTATCTGGTACAGGTTGCTTGTGTTGATGTTGTACAGGAAATGCTATGCCTGTAAGTTAGAAACAGTGTTTGTTTCCAAGTCTATACAGGGTTAGTTAAAGTGTCCCATGAATGGGGTATCTAGCTGGATGTTGAGTGCCTCTAGTAAGTCTAGGTAAGAGTTGTGAGCTTCATGGATCATAGAGGTTGATCTATAGCTGGCCAGTACATGGTAGGGAATCTTGTCTATGGAGACTTGGACATGGATGAACTCCAGGGCATTCATCCTGATTAACCAAACTAGAATTGTATTTGCTGCAAACATAGATTGAGACACCTCCAGCTTCAGCCCCTGTCTGTGCTGCTGTGAGTCTAAATGTGTGGAAAGCACCATAGTCTTCCACTGCTAGAGTACATGGCTTTAAAACAAGTCTCAGTAACAGCAGAGATGTCTATGTTCTCCACAGTGAAAGAGCTTGTAGGGTGTTAAGGTGTGGAGTTCCTTGTTTAGAGTCCTAGCATTGGGCAGTAACACCTTCAGATTGCTTTTAGTTTATTTATTTATTTTTTTGCTATGCTGGTAGTTTTGTAATTCTGACATTGCCTAAAAAGGCTTTAAGGGAATGGATAAAGTTTTAGCCAATATCCAAAATCCCGGGGTGGACAGGTGCAGACCATCCTTAAAAAGCAAAGTGGTATGTTAACCAGGTTCCTGTATGCTGATAGATACTGGATACCCTGGAGTGACACCAGACACTAAGCCAATTATTAAAATCAATCATTTTTTGTTTATACTTTGGCATCACCCTTGGTAAAGGTAGAATGCTGCTGAATGGAAGGCACGTACCTGTGTGTGACACATATGCAGAGAAATCCATAATGTCTCTTTTCATATAGTCTAATGAGGTATGTCTTAGGTCATTTGCATCCACATGGACTATGATAGAATAATATTTGTACCTGTGGTACAGTGACCTGTGTGCATGTGTGAATTTGTAGATTCTACCTCCAGATAGGCATCTAATCGTTTTATTTTCCTTGTCAATCCTGGTGAGAGGAGTATCTGTATATCATACAATAGAAACCAAGACAAACTAGATACCAAACGAAAAACTGTTGGAAAACACCGATATCCAGAAAGTCCAATCCAAGGAAGCCAGCCAAATATGAGCTTTAACGCAAATTTTAATCTTAAAAATAACAATATAGCGTTTTCACTACTGATACTTCAATAGCTTCATCAGAATAGAAACAACTTGGCACCAAAGTCCCTGTTTAAAAAATCTTAGAAGTGACATCACAATGTGAATACAGGAACTGACGCGGTAAAATTTACATAGACAACACAAAACCACAGCGCAATTTCCATTAAAAATACAATACTAATAATAGAAAACTTCTGCTATCGTAATTGTAATTATGATTGATTAAATGGTTACCCTAATGTACAATATTGTTTATTTTAATGCTTACTTTTATAAGACCATAAAAACGTTAGTTCCTGTACTCACATTGTGATGTCACTTCTAAGATTTTTTAAACAGGGACTTTGGCGCCAAGTTGTTTCTATTCTGATGAAGCTACTGAAGTATCAGTAGCGAAAATGCTATATTGTTATTTTTAAGATTAAAATTTGCGTTAAAGCTCATATTTGGCTGGCTTCCTTGGATTGGACTTTCTGGATATCGGTGTTTTCATACAATAGAAACCTGTATGATAAGAGTACTAGGTAAAGTGCTTGCATCTTTGTGGGCTCTGTTTTTAGGGGATCATTGGGTGTAGGCTTATGTATAGTGTTAGGTATTGCTTTTGATGTGTACTTTAGTGTTGACTGAGGGTAGTTGTTGCAGTTTGACAGCTTAGGAGGTCTTTGAGGTTTGGAGAGGCTTCTTTTCAGTGCCTCTGCATAAGAAGGTCTGTGTGTGTCAGGGAAGTAAGTGTGTTTTTGACAACCTTGGTTGTAAGATGGAGTTTTGCCTCCAAGGAAATTATGTATGTACATCTCTTGCATACTGTTTTAGTTTCTTTAAGGATTAAAAGGTTTTCTGAGAACATGAGACAATTGCTACATTGTCTCAGGATACCCATATCCACCAAACTGGCAACAGAGACTTTAGGAAATTGCAAATCCATATTTTCAGAACATGTGTTAAGATTGGGCTATTATGGTTTAGTATCTTGGTTTTACATGGTTCACCTGATTGGTATCTAGGCTGAATGCTAGCTGGGAATAGTGTTATTGTCTTAGTGCTAAATGACACAATCTAGTTGTCCTAAACTTAGCTCCATGCAAATTATTCTTTTCTGTGTTATGTATGCGATGAACAGCTCTGCAAAAATACTCCTATTTATAGCAGACAGAAAAAGCTAAAAACTAATTTCCCTGCCTTGTGGCTAGTAAACAACTATACGTTATGTTCCCTGGAGTGCCTCCCAACTCAGAGAGACCAGATAAACATCTTTTGCCACAAGATGGATGATCCTAGAACTTCTTAATGTAAAAGCATAGTGAAAGTATGTCTCAAATGCAGATTAACACCCAACTAAGTCCCTAACAAGCCCCTTGGCTGATGAAAAAATCTCACTTTAAGCCTCCCTTTGTGTTTCCCAACGTGGACTGAACAAGCTACGTTACTACTGCCACTAGGACAGCATTCCCAGTGTTCTTAATATAAAAACACACTTCAGTTTAGCCAAATGTGAAAAAGTGCCAACTAGCTACAAAAAGTAATCATCATTATGCTCTCGTGTGTTTCTGAACTCAGACAGACCAGGCTACATTTCTACTCTCACTGAAATTGCAGTTCCAGCCTTCTTAATGTAAAGACATACTTTAGTTAGCCAAAATTGAAAAGGTACCAGAAACAAGTCTAAGAACTAGCTACAAGTAATTGTAAGGAGATTTAAAGGCAGAAAAGTCAGCAATGTGGAACACATACACTCAAAGGCAATTTCAGAGTACACTAACTAAGGGGAGGGACTTCCCTGTTTCTTCTGTCAGTAACCAGTAAGACGAGTAGGGGAGATAAGACTGGGAGGAGCTTCTAGGGATAGCTATACAGTAAGGGCAGGGAGCTCAAAAGCCACCAAGTATAAAATCAAAACAGGAATAAGGTGGGAGTGATATAACTAAATTCAGAAAAATACCTAGGTCCAGCAGAGAAACCAAAAAGCAATGCAGACTATAAAAAATGCCTTAAATTAATAGCTTTAACATTAGATAAAGGGCAAAAAATACCTGAAACTGATGTAAATGGTAAGATAAGTGCAGTTGTAAATGCATTTAAAATGTACTTCTCTGAATATGAAAATGCAGTCCAAATGCTTTTGTTATCAGCTTGTGGCAGTCTCAGCACTGAGATGGTGGACTGCTCATGTGGTGCAAAATACCAGGGTTAACTAGGTTAATTTTCACAAGCTCTCATTACAATTAGATACAATAAACTCAGACAAACACATAGGCCTATCAGATAAACCAAACAGCAATGCGTCAGATAAAGAGCAAGAAACATACAAAACTGATTTAACCCATTACAGCCAAGTAACGCCTCCAGGTGTTTCTACAGTTACATCCTCCTGATGCCTCTATGCATCAGATATTGCTTGCTCATATTTGCAGTAATAATTCTACAACCATGCTACATACAAGGGTTATACAATGGCAGATACAACTGTTTCAATACTTGACCTCTGTATAGTGCAGGTAAAGAGGTATTAATTGTTGTTCATATAATATTTTATATTGTCATAAATGTCATGTCTTTCTAAATATCTCAACAACCAAGTAGAGCAGACAGCACTAATTAGCTTCATATAAAAACTGTCAGTTGGCTGAATAAAATGCTGCTGACAGTATATGTGCAACTTGAATGGTTGCTGAGATATTGTAAGTTGTTTACAAAACATTATAAATGTGATAGTTACTTTGTTTGCTGTCACTTATAAAATCCAGTTTAAGACCTAGAACCTAAAGTATACTACCATGGTTCATCATTTGCACTTCTTTAGTACCCATTATGGTTCCAGATATATGTAGATGTTTTTGAAATATGAGGACATAATTTGACACTTTCAAAAATCTTAGGCTCTGCTCATTGGAAGTTAAAGTCCAAACTTCTAGAGCTCCATTGGAGGGAGTGAGTTAACTGATAAGTGCAATTATAAGTGTACTTAAAACGTACTTCTCTGATGCAAAAATGATTTTGTTATCAGCTTGCAGCAGTCTCAACATTTCATAGAAGACCATTAGGGCCCTTACAATCCTAGCCACACACCCCAAACCATTTAGGTCCCAAGTATCATATCGGGAGGTGGTACAGGCATGTTACCAGGCAGGTAGCTAAGGATTTATAGGGAGAGTGCTAGGATAATATGTTTTTTATTGACAGCCTTTGTTCATAAGGGACATGGGAGCCAGACCAGGAGTAAATTTATAATTTCCCATTCAATTGTCAAAGTTTTGTTTGAATAGATCAGGGATGAACTCTGTTTTACACGGATGGGTAACCTATTCCACAGTGTGGGGGATCCTTTCAGACACGTCTGTCTCTCCAGCACATTCTGTGTATCTGCCTGACTTACAGGGCCTCCTCAGACCCAACCCTAATGGATCTGTTGCACATGCACAAAACAAATATACCAGAAACACTAGATCTAGGGATCTGAATTTTGCTTGCGACATAATAGGCATCCATACCTCATGAAGAGGCTAAGACTGAAAATGTCAATGTGCAGGGGAGTGATCAGTGTGGCAGTGTTTCATACTAATAAGGAAAAATGTGATATGTTGTTTGGACACTTAGAGCTAGTATTGTTAGTTTTGATAGGGCAAATAGGACTTATTCAAAGATATTCACAGTGGTGATGCTAACTAGATGCTGTGATGGAGAAACTAGGAGTCTGAAAGAGTTGAAATGTTTGAGCAAAACATGTCCAGGAATTGACTGAGCAGTTTCACTCAATATAAGTTCAGTGCAGTACTGAGTATTGTTTGCAAGATTTCTGACATACTAAAAGAAGACAGTAGTTCTTGAATACTGTAGCAGGGTTTAATTCATATTTCACCTTGCATGTTTTGATCTTTATCTTAGTTCTTTATTTTGTCTTTTGAAATTGCTTTTACTATGGTGGATTTTGATTTATATTTTAAGGTCAATATTTCTTATTCCTCTTGCTGTTGAATTTATTGACCATGGAGGACAACCATATTGACTTGTTTTAAAACTTGCTTTGTATTTGTGATGGATGGAGAGAAGTGATTCTATGCAAGAATTTATGAGGAAGTAGAAATCAGTAGTGTACATGACAGCTTTAGCTTTGTGCTTCTCTTGGAGTGGACAGCATGTAAAACTCTTTTGGTCATCAGTTAGTTCTTGGACATCAGCCTTGGAGAAATACATAAAGACAGTAAGGACAGCACATGTCCAAAGCTGGGTTCTTAATAAGAATATTATGGCATGGTGTTCTCACTTAATCAGCAATGAGTTAACAGTTGGAGCTATATTAGTAAGAATTAGACAGAGTAGATTTGCTTCTCTAGCAGTGAAGGGTACTATCTAATCAAGAGACTTTGCTTTGACTAAATCCAAGGTGTTTTTACACATTTGTTGTTTGGAGTATATCTTTTCCAATTCATGGATGAGTAATTAAAATATCTGATAAGGATTTTGTTAGATGCAATTGTCAGAGATGGTAGTTTGGTATGGTAGGCATCATGGACCCCAGTGGTCATGAAGGGGGTTCTGTAGTTCACAATGATATGGTTGGTGCACTTGTTTATAGATAAGAGAATATGCAAGTGTTCAATATCATTATTTTGTATAATTATTCAGGTGATGATATGGTTGTGAATAAATGCTCCCCCTCCAGGAGCATGGCTACCTTCAATGGATGATCTAAATGAGTGTTAAGCGTTAACTCAGGATATGGGGGTGGGGTTGTTACTGGGTTGGAACTTCAGTTAACTTCACAAATGAAAGTGTTTCAAAGGATCATTAAGATTTTTAATAGGTTAATGTTAGGCTATGTGTCTGCAGACTGTTACAAACTAAGCCAATAATCAGAGGTTAGAGTCAAACCTGTACCTTGTATCTTTGACATAAAGGCCTTAACCATTATGAAAAACCTTCCAGGCAACATTTTGTTCAGACTACTACTATTACTGAGTAATTCCATGTTGGGTTGACTAGAGCTTGTTAGCTTGGTAGGAGTAAGAGGCTGATTCTAACTAGAAAAGGCAATAAGTGAGTATAGAACATTGTGTCAAATATTCAGATATCCTGAAAAGAGCAGTCCAAGCCATATCTAAGGAAGAAGACAAATGACCTTACATTTTCTCAGCTAATCACTTCTCACAAATTCATCTATTATGCAGAAAAAATGCCCTAATTTGAAAAATATTCTCCAACTTTATAACCCAAGCAGACAGTTGAGATTCACTGCTAAAATGTTAATAACTTTTACATAAGCCAACAACTCAGCTAGTATGGTAACTACTTGCACTCTTCTTTCCTGGCCAAAATTTGGAACTCCTTTCCTTTCAGTCTAAGAAACACAGTAAACACCAACTCTTTTAATGCACAAACAAGAGAATACCTGAAAGGTAACTAGCTCTGTACATAGACAGTTGAGATTCACTGCTAAAATGTTAATAACTTTTACATAAGCCAACAACTCAGCTAGTATGGTAACTACTTGCACTCTTCTTTCCTGGCCAAAATTTGGAACTCCTTTCCTTTCAGTCTAAGAAACACAGTAAACACCAACTCTTTTAATGCACAAACAAGAGAATACCTGAAAGGTAACTAGCTCTGTACATGCACAAGTCCTAGATGGTAAATGTCATGCCCCTTACTTTCTCCTGTTCTTTCCAAGCACTATCTCCTCATCCACTCCCCCATCTCCAATCCACAGGTTCATAGATTCATACAAGGTTAACCACCCTTGCGAGCCATTTTAAGCCTAGCCAATTATCCCCTGTGAGATTCAAACCCTGTACCTTGTGTTTGTAAGGCAAACACCTTAACCATTAGGCCACCCTTCCAACCCCAAATGATATGTGCTGCAGTGGGACTCGAACCTGGAATGCCTATTTGTTAGGCGGATGCTCTATCCACTACACTATTGCTGTGCTAAAATAAACAGCTCCTGCAAGGCTCGAACCAAGGAACCTGCACACCACAGACAAATGGATTTACGAGTGATTACCTGGTACTAACAATAGATTTCCCTTCTTCATTTTCACATAAACAAATATTATTTTCATAAACATCAATAATATGCTAAATAAAGTTATTGAACTGCATTCTTGATATTATTACAGTCACTGAAACATTTCTGAAACCTCAGATACAAGACTCAGAAATCCATTTCCCAGACAGTGATTTCCTTCGATCTGACAGTCTACATAAAAAAATCAGGTGGCACAGCTATCCTCTATCCCACCTATCCTGCATTCTGTCCCTTTACTAAAACTCCACCAAAATTCGACACTGCAGAGCAACTTGCATCTCTGTTCAAATTTAATAACCAAAAAACTCTGTTCAGAATTACCATATATATATTCCCCCAGAAAATATCCTAAATTGGATGTCTAATACTATCCATAATTATACTATTATTCTTGAATATGTCAATATCGATTGGCAAATCTTTACATCAAACTATCCCACTAGTAATGTGTGTCTTTAGTACACTATGATCTTTTGTACAAAAATGCATATTACTGTAATTATTCAAACTATACTTATGCACAATTGTAATAGAACAAGTATAAAGGGGAAAAGTGCAGCTTTTTCTGGGATCATGGCAGGGACAGCTTTGCTGTAACACTGAACCCTCCTCAAACATCTACTGGTATGGTTCATATCTTAGCCACTGTATCATCTTCTTTTGAGATAGTCAGTGTAACAGTAAACCATATAATTTGGTAGATTCCCATAACAGCTGGCTGGAGTGCCTTCTATGCGGAGTCTGCATGTCCTCCCTGCGTTCATGTGGGTTTCCTCTGGGTGCTCTGGTTTCCTCCCACATTTGCAAAGACATGCGTCTGGAGCATTTCTCCCTGGGCTTCTACTGAAAATTGGCTCCATTCCAAGTCAGCCTTCCCCAGTTAACAAATGTTAAATAAATAAATAAATAAATAAATAAATAAATAAATAAACAGCAAATTGTGGATACATTCCCAGTCAGAGTTAATATATCTATAAGTGGAGGACAGTTACAGGATTCCTTGTTATATGACCATATCAGAACCTGTCCTTCCTCTTGACTGTTCTTTCACCATGCACTGATTTGTGAAGTTGTGAGTTATAGTCCATGTGGCAGTTTCCAAGATGTCTGTTGGAGAAACATATCTGAAATACACCAGGTAAAGTTACTGCTGCTCTAGTAGAATGTGTTGATGGCACATTGCAGAAATTTGTTATACTTATAACCAGAGGCAGCAGAATGGCCCTGACATTTAGACAGGTTCTTCTTATTCACATGTAGGTTGCCTTTTATTTTCTTTTATGAAACAAAAAGCGGATCATCATTTCTTATCTGAGTTTACTTGCACTGCTGCAGCAAACTATATAGGTTGTACTTGCACACCCAGCCTGTATAGTAGATGTTCCTCTACATTTGGTAACTTTGGTAACAGAGTGGCAGTTGTATACATTAATTCAGTGACTGTAGATACAGATTTTAGCATGAAAGTTGGAGTGCCTACATTAATACATTTTCTTTGTGATATTTCAAGTAAGGTGGTTTACATATGAGAACTCATAATTTTAAATTTTGTCTGAGGTAACAGATGCAGGGCCATGTTAGTCCTGATGGAAGTGCCCATTACTTCTACAGCACAAAACTGAAATTCTATGGACACACACACACACACACACACACACACACACACACACACACACACACACACACACACACACACACACACACACACACACACACACACATAGGAAGAGAGAGAGAGAGAGGAATGATAGGCATATAGATACATATCAATATCGGTATAGATATGGCTATAGGTAGGTTCTGCTTCTTTTAGTGGACAGGTTTGAACAAAAACATGAACTCTGATGAATAAGTCAAGTTGAAATAAAATAAAACAAGAGCCTCAGTATAGAAAAAAATAAAAGGTTTAGACCTGGTAAAGTAGGCCAAGAAAAAATCTCCAGTTTTGTAAGAAACATTTTCTTATACTTGGACTTCTGGTCTCCTCTACAACATTTCAGACAACTGTTGAAAAGGAACTGCTGTTAGGAATCGAATTCTACCCTCCTGGACAATAATTGTTAAGGCTGATATGAGGGTATGACATGTTGTTTTGTGATATAAATAAGGACTTGTGGAAAGATAAAGGGGGTGGAGGAAGTGTGGTCAGGGTCCCTACTAGTGTGTACCAGGTTGTTTGGGCATACCTCTCAACCTCTTAGAGCAAGAAATCTGGACAAAGCTATAAATAATGGGGGACAAGGGCCCAAAAATAGGAACACTTTTTAAATATTGCTCTTACAACTCAGAAACTTGATAGAATAATAGGTTTTGCATTAGTATGAAATTTTGTGAGTATGAAGTCTGAAACTCAAACGTCTGTTATTATTTTCTGACTTCAACCCTCAATGATTTGCCAGAAAACCACAATTTTATGAGAATCAGACCAAAAATATGAGGCAAAAATCTGGACATTCTGTGAAAATCTGTACATTTGAGAGGTATGTGTCTGGGACAAGAGCAACGTATTACCATTAGACTGGCTTTATTTTGTTTTGCTTTGAATACTGTCTTCTGAATTAGAGGAAATGGTGGAAGGCATATATTAAAGCCAAAGTCCATGGAAAAGATAAAGTTTCTGTCTTTTAAACTGTATTATGAGAGATGAGATGTTGATAAGCATGTTGTGATATAACGCAAACAAGTCCAATTCTGGGAGATGCCACATCTGCACAATAGCTTGAAATATCTGTGAATTCAGCCTATATTTATGAGTCAGTTATATCTTATTACTAATATAGCATCAGCTAATAGACTCAACAGGTCTGAAATGTGTTCCATAAAACTGTAGTTTGTGTTGTTAAGCCCATTTCCAAACCGAAGCTGTCTCTTTGCATAATTAGAAATAGTCAGTTCCTCTCTGTAACTTTGTGTGTCATATTACTGTAGTGTCATATATATTGATCTAGCTGAAAATTGCATTGGTAGCCTGTCAGGACCCTGTAAGCTACTTTTATTTCTTTTGAGCTGAAGTGAAGTTTCCATTCCATATGAGACCAATTACGGTATAATTTCAGAACGAGAATAATACCATGTAGAGTATTGTTCTAAGAAAAGTATCCTTTCCCTATATTTGCTAGACCATGACTGTTGCTTTTACCATTGTATATAAAACTACATCCATGTCTAGTATTATTGTTATGGAAATGAATGTAATCTTATGTAATTATTTTGGAATTTAATGCGATCTTATGTACTTCTATGTGTACTTACTATGTGTAGAGCTTTTCTCCGCAGGCTTCTGCTGAAAATGGGCTCTACTCAGTTGGACTTTCCAGGTAAACAAATGTAAAATAAAATAAAATTATAAGTAAATTACTTTGCACTGAGTTGCTGAAACTGGATTTTCACACACTTCCCAAAAATATGACATATGTTTGGAATAAGGGAACTAAAGCCATTCCAATGAATATGTTTGCTATATATGCCCACCACTGAAACTGTGTCTTGAAATACTGTGGAACAGGAATCATCATTTCTAAAGGATCTACAGACTGATTCTGTAGATTTTTGGGATATAACTGTATCTTTCTGAAGTTTTAGAAACTGTCTTGCTGTGATGGTTTGTTTTGGATACAGAATTCTGTTGGGATAATCTGGATCTCTATATCCTGAAAAAGAAAAACCTTTATTTCAACATCTCTGAATCTATGGCTGCCCCTGCAAATGTCATAGGTGTTGAAGACTTCAGAGAAAACATTTTGCAATTAACTGTTATACCTAAAGATTGGAAGAATGCAACCATTTGCTTTAGGTGCTTGTGTTAATTCTTCCCTTGTCCTTGCTACAATTAAGCATTAAGCCAGATAGTGAAATAGCTATGTTTTGCTTTCTGAGATATACAAGTACTGGTTTCCTGTTAACATTGTGAGGACTGAATTTGCCGTTCTCGGTACAATTATGCATTACAGTGATAACAAAAGTTTGAATAGAGAATATATATACTACGTCTGAGGCTGAAGTAACATAGAATATACCTTTTTCTCCAGGGTACATTAATGTTGGCGATAAAATGTATAAAAGTATAAGCCTGCAGGAACAGGGAGAATCAGTCACACTTCTGTAATGATGCTTTAATGGCATTACAGCAAGTTTCAAGATTTATGTGCAGAAACCACAATACTCAGTCTTATACTTTCATTTAGAAGCCAGAACTAAAGTTTTGGTAAATACTTGGGAAGGGAAGCTGTGAAAATAGTCCAGATGGTAGGGCTGAAGATTAAAAATGGTGCAGAGCTATCTGGACTGAGTTACTTTGTTTTGAGGTCTCACTAGAATGTAAAGAGGGAGTATCTTTCTTACCCAAAGATGCCACGTAAGAGTTTTATTCTGTGAAAGGCAAAACAATCATCCTGAATAATTGTTTATTTAAGAACTTATTTGCTCATAATTCTGAATAATTTTGTATTTATGTACTTGTCAGATCTTATAAGATTTTGAGGTCCCCTCCTTTTTTGTAACTTTAAAATGTAGACTAAAAACCTTGACTTCTGTGATTAGCAGGTTCTCCCTGCAGTGTCTTTTCATTAATAACTTATCTATTGCCTATAAAGCTCATTATATGTGATGTGTGAGTGCCTGTGGAGCAAGATTCATTTGCTGTTTCTAAATATATTCTACTATATAACCCTTGTATACTGTTTTCAGAACTCATTTCTGTTGTTATCTCCAGAGATGCAGAAATAAATAAACATTTGAAATTTGCTTT
This sequence comes from Protopterus annectens, assembly GCF_019279795.1. Lineage (NCBI taxonomy): Eukaryota > Metazoa > Chordata > Ceratodontiformes > Protopteridae > Protopterus > Protopterus annectens. The sequence continues at coordinate 1,247,335,337 of NC_056732.1, read as the reverse complement.
CTTGGGGTATTGGGGAAGGTGAAGGGTTAGAAATGTGGTCAGTCATTTTGAAGGACCTGGTTATCACTTCTTCTTCTTTCAGCTTTTCCCAGTTAGGGGTCACCACAGCGAATCACCTGTCCGCTCATGATTGGCAGTGGAGTTTTACAGTGTTGAGTTGCCAGCCCAGTGCCCAACCTTCCACAAAAGATACACACACTCATGCCTAGGGCCAATTTAGAGTATCCAATCCACCTACAGCATGTCTTTGGGATGTGGGAGAAAAGCAGAGCACCCAGAGGAAACCCACGCAACCCCAGGGAGGACATGCAGACTCTGCACAGAAGGCACCCCAGCCAAGGATTGAACCGGAAAACCTCTTGCTGTGAGGTGACAACGCTAACTGCTACACTCAACATGTTATTCTGAATTAAAACATTTATTTTTTGTTGTGGGAATGGAACCTGTAATATGGAATACAATGGAAAAGCATTTCTCAGACTCGTTAAATAAAAATCACTATGTATTTTTGTGCTCCCCTGAAAGATTATGGAGCAGAAGAGAATTTACACTATGTAACTCTTAAATCAATACACACTATCAGTACACGTTTATAAGGAAACACTTCAGTACTTCTGAAGTTATACCATCATGTTCATTAATTTTCAGATGTAATATCAGGAAAGCAACTGTTCCAAAAGTTGCTGCACATCAGTGATATGTTACCAGCAGAAAGACAGGACAGGACAGGAAGAAAGCATAAAATGGCTATAGGTCTGTACCTGGTTATTACTGTCATTTCTAATTGAGCATAATTTGCAACTGATTTGTCTTTCCTAGAAATGCATTGTTCAGTAAATTTATGAAAAGGCCTTTCTTTTCTTTAAAATGGCATTTTTATGTTGTCTTTTGAAAATGGGGAGCAAGATGTACATGTATTTCTTTAAATGAGAACACTGTTTAAGTTTCTTTCTTGGATCAACAATAATATTATCAGTTTGTGGACTAAATAATGGACATTGTAATGATGGGGCATTCAGTAACTTAGATCTGACATCCTCATTCTAAGACACTGTTCTGAGCCATGCAAGTCTTCTCAAAATTCTCCCAATACAGCTATCCATGATAAAGCATTTACATCATCATATACACATTTCAAAGTATGAGTAGGGTTGTCAGGTGCCCATTTTTTGACCGGAGTGTCCGGTTTTCTGACAAATTGTCCGGTTACAAATTTCATTCAAAACCGGACACGTGAAGTTCAGGTTTTGTGTCACTGCCACAGTCTCAAGCATTTCTCCCGCGCCATCTTTACTCTCTCTCTCTCTCTCTCCCCTCCTTATTGCCTGCAGTCCCGGTGTGATTTTTGGCTATAATTAGAGCCATTACCTGACTCTGGACTGTCCGGAAATAAGGGATACTGTCCATAAAATGGCGACTGCCTTTACTTGTCCGGAAAAAATAAAATCTTTTCATTTAATTAAAAAAAATATTTTTTTTTAAGGGTGGTCTACTTTAAGAACGCCCTTTGCATCTGGTCGCATGCACAGACACAGAAGAAGCCGAAATTGTTTACATGACGTCTTCATCTTCCGCACAGTGGAATTTGAATTCCAGTCTCCAGAAGACGTTTGGACTTTGCAGCGGACCACAGCAATGAATGGTTGGACAAAATCAGAGAGGTAGGTGTGTGTGTGAGGTTGCTGCTGCTATGAAAAGGAGAGCAACTGAAATGTAATTAACTTAAGGGGAAGTTTTTTTTTTTATAATTTGATCATGCAGAGTATGGGCACCAAATCTGTCCACTGCAGAAACTAATTTTTTACTTACTTATTGGTAACATTATTACTTATAAAATTATGACAGTTTTCTTTGATCTGTTATAAAATGCAAGTCTGGCAATGAATCCATTTGGGCTCTTTTGCTTCTATAGCATAGATGACACATTTCTCCATACTGATTCAGGCATCAGAGATCTCAGTACCTTCAATGACAATTCCTGTCCTTTGACCACTGCACTGCAGTAATCAGAAAATTCTTTCATCTGTACAACTGGTGCATGAGGCATTTCACCTAGTTCAAAGGATGGTATCCGGTATCATCCCCTCACTATTTATTCCAAATTACAAAAATTAATGAGTATAGTGCTCTCATTGGTGTGCATTTATTTAAACATATTGCAAAATTTCAAAGTTCACAGAGGTTCCTTACTAAATAGATCACAAGTCTGAAGATAGTTAACTGTCAAAATAGATTTTGAATCCCTATCCCTCATAGGTGTTTACTAGGCTAATGAATACAAGGGCCTTTTTAAGCCTAGCCATGCATTCCAAACCTCTGACAAGTTCTGATACCCTTGATAAGTGTAAGCATGGGCCTGGGAGATGAACCATTTACAATTACCTGTGTGCATCACAGACATAGGTGCCAAACCAGGGATGAATTTCTGGTTTCCCATCCAATTGTCCAAGTTGCACTTGAATTGGGTTGGGGAGGAACTCTGCTTCGTATGGATGGGGAGCTTGCTTTATAGATGGGGTAGTCTCTGGGATGCATACCTATCTGTCCAGCAGGCCCTATGTATGTCACAAGGTTTAAGTCTTCAGAATGAGTAATTCTGATGCTGCTTGTTTTGTGGATATGCAGGAGGTCCATTAGAGTGAGGTCTGATGATGCCATGTATGCTAGGCATAGATCTCCCCTCAAAAGCCTGTAGGAGATGGAATACAGGGATAGGGCCTTGAGGAGGTCTGTATATGAAATTTTACTTATGGCCTGTATTCTTTTAATAAGGAACCTATGTGAATGTTCCAATTGCTGGATATGGCAGGTTAGATACATATCAAAGGGGGCATTGTACTCAATGATGGGTCTGATGAATGCCGAATACAGTGGAACAATGACTTCCTTGGACTTAGATACCATACCTTTGTTCATAAGTTGTGCAACACAGAATGATTTCCTCACCACTGTACACACTTGATGTCAAAGGCTAAATTACTATGTGTGACCATAAGTCCCTGACTACTGAGTAAACTCTAAGGATTGTGTTGTCAATATGATAGTTACCAGGGATGGATGACTTCCAAAAGGATACTATTATGCATTTCTTGGCATTTAGTTTTAATCCATGACTCTGACACCAGTTGTTTGTTTGTGTAAGCCCTACCAGGAGAATATTTGTGCCAGTGTGAGATTCAATGACAGCTCCTAATTTGCAATCATCTGCAAATTTAGTCAGCCAGAGACTACTGACATTGGCCTTGACTTCTGAGAAGTAAATACCTAAAAGGAGCGGTCCAAGGACTGATCCCTGAAGGGCCTCCACTTGTGATTTGTCTCTTTGTAGAGGTGGACTCCCCAGTTTTAACTTCCTGGTCCTGTCTCTGAGCCAGCTGGCTATCCACCAGGTGGCATATGGGTTTGTACCTAACCTCATGAGTTTGTCAACAATGTCTGAGTGGGGTATTGTGTCAAACACCTTGGCCAGATCAAGGTAGGCAGTGTGAACAATTTTGCCCTCATACATTGCTTTGGTGACCTTTTCAAAGAAGCCCACTAGGTTGAGTAGGCATGATCTATCCTTGATGAAACCAAACTGGGTTGTGTCCAGCATCTGGAGGTTTACTATATTTCTATTGATCATCTCTATGATAATTCTTTCCATGGCTTTACATATAAGACTAGTGAGACTTATGGATCTGTAGTTTCCAGGGTCTGTAGATGGCCCACCTTTGTGCAGAGGGATGACTGTTGCCTTTCTCCATTCATGAGGCATGAAGCTTGTTTGGAGGCTACAGTTAAATAGTAATTCCAGAGGCCCTGATAGGTCATGTTTCATACTATTTAGAAGGCATCCTGGGCTATTGTCTGGGCCTATTGATGCAGTGTTCTTGGTCTTAGATAGAGCATGAAGGACCAGTTCCCTAGTAATAGTAGGGGGAGTTATGTTTGACGATATTTCCTGCGGGAAGGTTGAGGGGGAGAGAGGGGTAAAGTTGGAGCTGAATTTATCAGCCAGGAGGTTTGCTATATCTTCTGGCACAGTATAGGTGGTTCCATTTATAATGAGCTCTTCACACAATTGCATATTGCCTTTAAGGTTGAGGACATAGCTAAAGGATGCTTTGGGGATGTCCTTGGCCTGGGAGGCCAAACTTACCTCAAATTTGGCTTTGGTAGACTGCTTGTCCTCTGAGTTGTTTGTTTAGTTTGATGAGAGTGCTTTTATCCTGCTGGGTGCTGCACCTCCTAAATTTTGCCATGATTTTCTTCCTCCTGTTATATAACCTATTGATTTTGTGATTCCAACAGGATGGCTTGTTTTTTGAGTTAGTTATGTACTTCTTCCTGGTGGGTACAGCTGCCTCTATGCAACTATTAACATGCTTGAACAGGGTTTTTGTGAACAGTTCTACATAGCAGCAGTATTCTCAGGGTTTATGGGGGCTTGAAATTTTACAAGGTTCATAGGTGTGTACTAGGCTAATGGCCCTGGAGCCTTTACAAGCCTAGCCCATAGGATTATGCTGACATTGTGCCGCCCGACCTTAATTCCTAGTGCTTCTGTCGAGTAGAGCCACTGGAGTGATCCCCAGGGTGAATTTTCTATTTCCCATCCATTCATCAAGATTTCTCTTGAAGAGGGCCAGTGAGGTGCTCTGCTTGACATGTATGAGAAGTCTGTTCCATAGCATGGGCAGTATCTGGCTTATGAACCTGTCCCTCCAGCATGTTCTGTTGATTGTGGTAATGAGGTTGAAGTCTCTGGAGTGTGTAGTATGGAGGGATTGTGATTTCTTTAGATGTAGCATTTCTAACAGAGTTGGGTCAGACATGGTTTTGTAAGTCAAGCAGGGATCACCTCTAAGTAGGCGATATGAGGCAGAGAATAGTTGGAGTTTTTTGAGTCTGTCCATATAGGAAAAGTGTTTAAGGCCTAGGATCCTCTTTGTGAGGTATTTTGTGGCCTCTCCAGTTGTTGTAGGTGTCTAGTGAGGTACATGCCAAATGAGGCATTGTACTCGACTGGCCTAATGAGGGGAAAAGTAGAGGGAGACAATGACCTTTTTCTTTCTGGATGCAAAACCCTTAGTAATGAGATGTGCCACGTAGAAGGACTTTCTGATCACAGTGGCAATGTGGTGGTCAAAAGAGTGGTTGCTGTCAACCTGTGTTCCTAGATCTCTTATAACACCTCAAGGGAACCTGGTTTTCCCAAGGGGGATGATGACACATTTTTGGCATTAAGTTTAAGGCCATGGTTCTGACACCAGTCGTTGGTCTCATTGAGGCCTTTCTGTAGGATGTCAACATCACATGGGGAGTTAATAATAGCTCCCAAATTGCAATCATCTGTGAACTTTGTCAGCCGGAGTCCCTTCATGTTGGCCTGGACTTCAGAGAAGTAGATACCAAACAGGAGAAGACCCAGGACTGAACTCTGTGGGACTCCACTCCTGACTGGTCGACAGTCTGACTTAGAGTCAACTACTTTCACACTGTGGGTTCTATCTGTGAGCCAGTTTGCAACCCACCTAGTGATATAGGGGTTGATTCCTAGCTTAGTGAGTTTTTCTATGATTCCTGAGTGGGGAATGGCATCAAAGGCCTTGGCCAGATCAAGGTAGGCTGTAATAACCACCTTGCCTTCATCCACAGCTCTGGTGACTGACTCAAAGAAGTTGACCAAGTTGATCAGGCATGATCTACCCTTCACAAAACCAAACTGTGTAGGGTTCAGGGTTTGGAGATTCCTTATATCCTTGTTTATTAGGTCTGTGATGATGCATTCCATAGCTTTGCATATCAGACTCATCAGGTTAATGGGGCGATAGTTCCCGGGGGTCTGTAATCGCTCCTCCCTTGTGGAGAGGGATGACTGTAGCAGTGCACCATTTCATAGGGACAAAGTCTGAGGTGAGGCTGTGACTGAACAGGGCACACAGGTGAGGTGCCAGTTCACTCTGTAGTTCATGTAGAATGCAGCCGGGGATATTGTCAGGTCCCATAGAGGCTGTATTCTTGGCCTTGGACAGTGCTTTTTTAACATATGCAGCAGTAATATTGGGTGCCTGGCAATCTACTGGTATTGTGATTGGTTCTTTGGGGGGGAGAGAGGGGTAAAGTTGGCACTGAATCTGTCGGCCAGTATATTGCCAATATCTGTTGGCTCGGTATAGGAGGTACCATTGTGCAGTAGCTCAGAGCAAATCTGGGTATTGCCATGGAGATTTTTTACATAACTGTAGAAGGCCTTGTGGTTGTCTTTACTATCTGCTAAAATTCTGTTTTCATAGCTAGCTTTAGAGGATTTGATGAGGGATCTCAACCTTTTGTTGAGGCTGATAAGGGAGTTTTTCCAGTCTTGAACTTCTCCTTATTCCCCATCAGTTTCCTTCTTCTGTTGTAGAGTTTGTTTATGGCAGGGGAACCACCAGATTGTCTTCCTTTATTTTGAGGAGAGTGTCTTGGTGCTATAGGGTATGGTGAGATCCATGCATTTGTGTATGTGTTCGTACAGTGCACTGGTGTATGATTCGGTGGTCATGCAACTATTCTCCATTTGCATGGGTGCTGTGAAGTTAGTCACCTCTGTTTTTAGTAGCCCAAAGTTAGCTTTGGAGAAGTTTTTCATGGTAGTTACCTTTGTGGGGGGGGGGGGTGTAGATTTCCAAGGTGATAAGTTTGTGGTCGGATCTAACCAGGGCAGAGTTGACTATTGGTGTAGAGAACCGGTCGCCCATGTTAGTAATGACCAGATCAAGGATGTTGCTACCTCTAGTGGGCTAACAACGAGCTGGTCCAAGGCATTGGAATTAATGAATTCCAGAAAGCGTTTGGCAAATGTATTGGTACATGAGTAGTTTTCCCAGTTAATGGAGGGGTAGTTGAAGTCACCCAGTATGAGAGTGTTAGGCTGGACCCTAATATTCTCCAGGGTGCTTAGGAACATGAAGTGTGAGTCTTGGGGCATGGTTGGGGACCTATAGCAGGCTACAACCTGAATCGCTGTCTTACCCAGTGTTAGCTGCACCTGAAGTATCTCAGATGCATTATGTTGGACTACCAGTCTGGAGATGTACACATCCTTTATGAATATGGAAACACCACTGCCTTTGGAGCTTCAGTCCAAGTTCTGGGGCCGAAAGGTGTGGAATGACTTATAGCCTGGTAGTGCAGGGGTGCTTTCTGCTGACTTGAACCAGGTCTCTGTTACAGCACAAGTGTCGATGTTCTCCATTTTAAGGAGTGCTTTGAGTGAGTGCATTTTGCGATTAAGACTTCTAGAGTTGAACTGCATGGCCCTCAGACTGCATTTGTTTGTAGCTGTTAGAGTGGTAATTTGGTCTTTGTAACACCACTTAAAAAAAGCATTATAGGAGTGGCAAAAGCCATGGCCAGTCTCCAGAAGCCCAGGGGTGACAGATGCAGACCATCTCTGGTAAACCATTGAGGTCTGTCAGTCATATCATCCCAGGCAGACAGATACTGGATCCCCTTAGAATGACACCAGAAACTTAGCCAATTGTTGAAATCAATCATTTTCTGATTGTACTGTGGTATCATTATGGGTGATGGTAGGATGCTGTTCAGGGCTAGGGTCATACCCGCTTGGGCTACATAATCCAAGAGCTCCTCCATGTCTCTTTTCATGTAGTCCAGGGAGGTACGTCTTAGGTCATTCACACCACATGTATAATGACAGACAGGTTCTCACTTAGTAGCAGGATGTCAGCCTTAGAATAGTTCCTGAATATTCTAGGATTAAATGAGGGTCCAAGTTTTATTTTTAAATCAAAGGAGACCATTTTGTGGTCTGACCTTACCAGGAAAGGCATTACAGTGGGGTGAGTGGTCAGCAGTTCTCCCATATTAGTGTTGGCTAGATTCAGTATGGTTGCACCCCCTTGTTGGTGTATTGACTATCTGGTCCAGGGAATTTGTGTTTACAAAATCCAGGAATCTCTGTGTCTGTGTGTTTGGTGTCATATAGCATTCCAAGTTAATAGTGGGGTAATTAAATTCACCCATGAATATGGTATTGGGTTGGATGGTTAGTGTTTCTAATAAGTTTAAATACATGGTATGGGTTTCCTGGGTCATAGAGGGGGACCTATAGCATGCAAGGAAGTAGTACTGGATTTTACCTATGGTGATTTGAACATGGAGCAGCTCCAGTGAATTGTTCTGTTTGACCAGCCTTGAAGTGCATTCATTTTTGATGTAAATAGAGACACCTCCAACTTTAGTCCCTGCCTATGAAGTAGCTGACCTAAATGTGTGGAAGGCATTATATCCTTGCACTGTTGGTGTGCTCTCTGGGGCTTTGAACCATGTCTGAGTGACCACACAGATGTCAGCATTCTCTATGGTAAAGAGAGCTTCAAGGGAGTAGAGTTTTTTGTTTAGACTCCTAGCATTGAATAGTAATACCTTTAGATTTTCTTGTTTTTGAATTGCTATGTTGCATGTACTTTAAGTATGACATTGCCTAAACAAGGCACTGTGGGCGAGGCCAATGTTTTAGCTAATATGTAAAAGCCTAGATTGGAGACGTGCAGACCATTCCTGGCAAAGCAGCATGGTCTATTGACCAGATCCTTCCATGGTGACAAATATTGCACCCTCTTAGAATGACACCAGAAACTAAGCCAATTATTAAAGTCAGTCATCTTTTGTTCGCATTGTGGCATCATCCTTGGAGAAAGTAAAATGCTGCTCAGTGCTAGGCTCATACCAGCCTGAGGCACATATTCCGTGAGCTCCATGATGTTTCTCTTCATATAGTCTAGGGAGGTATGTCTCAGGTCATTACTCCCACATGGATTATGACGGAGTCTTATTGGTAATTGTGGTCCAGTGACCTGAGTGCATGCATAATGTGACAGATCCTAGCCCCTTGATAAGCAACTTGCTGTAACTTTCTCGTTACTCAGCCTGGTAAGAGGGACATCAGTGTGTCTCACGACAGAGTCTCCAATGACTAGAATACTGGATTGTGTGGTGACTTGCCTTATGGGCTTAGAGGTAGAGGCTTCATGAGATGTAGCTCTATGTGTTGATGTGGGTGTTGTTTTGAAAGAGAGCATTTGGGGCTGCTGAGGGTATTTGTTATGTGTTCTTTGTCTAGGAGGTCTTTGTGGTTTAGGAAGGTTACATGTAAGTGTCTCAGCATATGTGGGTCTATATGGCTGCTTTGAATTGTGCATGATGGGTTCAGTGTGTGTACTTCTGACAACCTTACTGATATTAGAAGTGCTTTTATTAGAGAGCTTTGCCTCCAGTGACATTATGTAAATCTCTCACATACCATTATCAGTTTGTTTGAGAATTAACTGGTTGTCAGTAAACATGAGGCAATTTTACATTGCCTCAGGATGCCCATATCTACCAAGCCAGTAACAGAGATAGTAGGAAAGTTCATATCCATGGCAACAGACCCTTTTTATTAATTAGATAGCTGGAGTGAGAATATCAGTCACTGTCAGGAGTATCCAGTTTGAAACTATGTGGACAGTACTTGTAACTGAAAACTAGTTGTCCTGTGTGCAACTAGGTATTGGAGAAATTCCGTGTTCTACAGACTTATCTGTGGTAATGTCTGCTTGCCTTTAGGATCACCCTCCTTGACTTTCTATATCTTCACAAAACTTTCACAGTCACCCATACTAAATATTTAATCTTCGTCAAAATAGATAAATAATTAAATAAGCAGGGCATGTTGATAGTAATCTTCCAATGCATGTCCTGTGTCTAAAATAAACTACCTGTTCTTATTAAGAAAACTGAAACCCTCACTGCCTTTAAGATGAGCCTTAATAATTGAATGGGTACTCCAAAGTGTTTTACCTCTTATTTTGTTCCCTTTCTGGAGGCAAGAGGAGTCAGACAAACGTAGGTGCTGGCAATAATCTACTTGTCTTTTGACTAATCTGTCTTGTATATCCTATGATTCTATGATTCTAGTGCTCTAAGAACTAAGTTTCTAGATATGTATTCATTTTTAATGGTTGCCTTTTGAAAGTCTCATAGCTTCATAGGTTCATAGGTAGATACTAGGCTATCTGCCCTAGGGCATTTATAAGCCTAGCCAGAGTGTATTTGGCTTCCGCCTCCCTATTACATTAGCCTACTGTGCCTCTGTAAACTAGGTCACAGAAGGTACCCTTTTAAGATTAGTTTACTGTGCCTCTGTCTAGTAGGGACACAGAAGAGATCCCAGGGGTGAATTTGCGATTTCCCATCCACGCGTTCAAATTTCGCTTGAAGAGGGTCAGCAAGGGGCTATGTCTAACATGAACTGGGATTCTATTCCAGAGTGAGGGGAGCCTCTGGGAAATGAATCTGTCCCTCCAGCATGTCCTATTTATTTTTGTGCTGAGGTTTAGGTCCCTGGAGCGTGTAGCTCTAAGGGACTTGGATTTTTTGAGGTGGAGCATGTCCATTAATTCTGGGTTTGACATGGCTTTGTACATCAGGCATAGATCGCCTCTGACTAGGCAGTAAGCAACTGAGTAGAGCTGGAGTTTCTTTAGTCGAGCTGCATAGGACATCTGTTTGTAGCCCATGATCCTCTTGGTGAGGTACTTTTGGGGTCTCTCCAGTTTCTGCAGGTGTCGGGTAAGGTACATCCCAAAAGGGGCATTGTATTCAATTATGGGCCTGATGAGTGACGAGTAGAGGGGCACAATGACCTCTCTTGATCTAGATGTGAACCCTTTCGTGATAAGGTGGGCTATATAGAAGGTCTTTCTAACCACTTTGGCAACGTGATTATCAAAGGAGAGATTACTATCTATGTTGGTCCCCAAATCTCTAATTACTTCTTCCGTACTTAATGGATTACCACCTATGTGGTAATTTGTGGGCACCTTGTTTTTCCCAAAGGGGAAGACTATGCACTTTTTAGCATTTAGCTTGAGGCCATGGCTCTGGCACCAAGCATCCGTCTCTGTGAGACCCTTTTGGAGGATGCTTGTGTCAGCTGGAGATTCAATTATGGCCCCCAGTTTACAGTCATCTGCGAACTTTGTCAGTCATAATCCCCCCGTGTTAGCCTGAACCTCAGAGAAGTATATACCAAACAAGAGAGGTCCCAGAACTGAGCCCTGTGGGACACCACTTGTAACTGGTTTGGATTCGGACATGGCACCTGCGATTCTGACTATGTGGGTTCTATCTCTGAGCCAGTTTGTAACCCATCTTGTGATATAGGGGTTGATATTTAAGCTGGTAAGCTTATTTATGATGCCCGAGTGGGGTATTGTGTAGAAGGCTTTTGCGAGGTCCAGGTAGGCTGTGTGGACTACCTTGCCCTCATCTATGGCTTTGGTAACTGTTTCAAAGAAATCAACTAGGTTTAAGAGGCAAGATCTGCCCTTAACAAAGCCGAATTGGGTAGAGTCCAGTGTCTGGAGGCTCCCAATGTCTTTGTTTATGAGTTCCATGATAATACGCTCCATAGCTTTACAGACCAGACTAGTCAGGCTTATGGGGCAATAGTTTCCGGGGTCCATTGTGGCACCACCTTTGTGGAGTGAGACCATTGTAGCTGTATGCCATTCTTTGGATACATGTCCTGTAGTAAGGCTAAGTTTGAACAGTGACTTAATGTGAGGGTTCAGTTCTTCTTGGAGCTCATGTAAGACACAGCCTGGGACACCGTCCGGTCCCATAGATGCTGTGTTTTTTGCTTTGGAGAGGGCAGCTTTCACCTGTACATCTGTGATGTCAGGGAGTCTACATCCAGTTGGGATAGGCGTTTGCTCCTTTGGGGGGGGGAGAGGGGGAGAGGGGGAGAAGTTTGCGCTGAATCTGTCTGCCAGGATGTTGGCTATGTCTGTAGGTTTGGTATATTTTGTACCGTTATGCAACAATTCAGAGCATATCTGGGAGTTTCCGCCCACGTCCCTGACATAACTAAAGAAGGCCTTGTGATTATCTTTAGTGTCTAGGGCAATTTTTCTTTCAAAACTGGCCTTTGATGATTTTATGAGGAATCGAAGTTTCTTGCTAATATTGATCAGAGATGCCTTCCCATTTTGGGATTTTGCTCTGTCATGTAGTAGCTTCCTCCTTCTGCTGTATAGCTTATTTATTGCCGGGGTCCACCAGACCAGTCTCCTGTTTTTGGAGGAGTGAGTCTTGGTTTTATTTGGGATAGCATGATCCATGCATTCCTGCACGTGCTCATAGAATGCAATTGTAAAGGATTCTGCGGATTGGGCTGTATTATCCTCTGGCCCAGGGGCTTTGAAGGATTCCACCTCAGTCTTGAGAAGTGCAAAGTTGGCTTTTGAGAAATTCTTTACAGTGATTTCCTTGGCTGGGGGTGGGGACGGGATATGGATGTCCAGGGAAATTTGTTTATGGTCTGATCTTACCAATGAGGGGTTTAGCTCTGGTGTGGAACATAGAGTCCCCATGTTGGTGATCACCAGGTCCAATATGTTGTTCTCTCTTGAGGGAGTGGTGACCAGTTGTTCCATTGCGTTTGAGTTTATAAATTCAAGGAACTGTTGGGCGAGGGTGTTTGGGCTTGAGTAGTTTTCCCAGTCAATGTTTGGGTAGTTGAAGTCATCCAATAACATAGTGTTTGGAGAGACCTTCATATTCTCCAGTGTTCTCAGGAATGCCAAGTGGGGTACCTGTAATAGGGAGGGTGCTCTGTAGCAAGCTACAAACTGAAAGGCAGTTTTGCCCGCTGTTAGTTGCACATGGATGGTTTCCGATGCTTCGTGCAGTGCCACTAACCTGGAGGTGTAAGTATCATTGATGAATATAGATGCTCCCCCTCCTTTTGTGCTTCGGTCCGAGTTTTGGGGCCGAAACGCATGGTATGAGTTATAACCTGGTAGTGCTGGGGTGCTCTCAGGAGCCTTGAACCAGGTTTCTGTTACTGCATAGACATCGATTTTCTCCATACTGAGGAGAGTCTCGAGTGCGTGCATCTTGAGGTTTAGACTTCTGGCATTGAGTAGCATTACCTTTAGTTTTTTTATCTTTGGGTTGTCTATGGAGGTGGGTTTGTCCTTTGAGCCTTGCCTAAAAAAGGCACTATGGGGGTGGCAAGAGCCCTGGCCAGTATACGAAAGCCTAAGGGTGACAGGAGAAAGCCATCCCAGGCAAAGCAACGTGGTTTGTCGAGCATGTCATCCCAGGCTGACAGACACTGGATCCCCTTTGAATGACACCAATACTTTAGCCAATTGTTGAAACTGATCATTTTGTCTTTATACTGTGGCATCATTCTTGGTGAGGGCAAGATGCTACTCAAGGTCAGGGACATACCAGCCTGGGCTACATGGTCAGAGAGCTCCTCTATATCTCTTTTCATGTAGTCCAGGGAGGTACATCTCAGGTCATTCACACCAGCATGGACAATGACGGAGTCATACTTGTACTTGCTTTGGAGTGACCTGAGTGCTTGCATTATGTGGTGGATCCTGGGACCCGACAGGCAGCTTACAGTGACCTTCTCCTTGTTCAGTCTGGTGAGCAGGATGTCAGTGTGCCGGACAATAGAGTCCCCTATAACAAGTGTATTTGGTGTGTTGTTTGGCCTTAAGGGCTGTGACTGTGAGGCACACTGATTTTGTGAGATATGTGATTTGTGGGTATTGTTGAGGGGTGGCTGTTGCTTGGATATCTGCTTAGGAGGTCTTTGCTGTTTAGGCAGATTTTTATTTAGAGCCTCTGAGTATGTTTTTGTGTGTTTATGTGTTGGGTATGCAGATGCAATAGGTCTGTGTGAGACTGGATTTGTGGTGTGGGTGGTTACCTTTTCCTCCTGACTGACTGTGCCAGTCTTGGGTTGAGAGAGCTCTGCCTCCAGTTTGGCTGTGTAACTGCATCTCTCACAGGTATTATAGTTTGTTGGAAGGAGGAGAGGGTTGTCTGTGTACATAAGGCAATTGTAACATTGCCTCAAAATTCCCAGATTCACCAGCTGGACTGGAGAGTAACCTTGAAACTGACCCTTGGACATACCAGATTAGTATAGGGAACTGTTTTTTTACTGATCAGATTAGAGAAGGGAACTGATTTTTCACTTGATCAGGAAGGACCAATCGGGAGTCTAATACTTATGAGAAGTCAAGGTGGGTGTAGTGCTTTAGTTAGTTAGTGTTTCCTTATAAAAGCTGAGCAAGTGCAGGGCTTTAGAAAGAGAATATAGTGATTACTTTGAGAGTTTGAACAGTTCTAAGGGAAAAAGTGAAGAGCAGACTTTGTGGAGCCTGGAATAGTTTAAACCTGTTTAGGTGGCACTGCCCGATGCTGCTCAGTGTGCAAAACCGCACAAAAAGAGAGTTGTAGGGTTTTAAGAGAGAGAGAGATCAAGGAGTTTAGAATTGACCCAAAATGGCCAATAAAACTACAGCTTCTAGGTAGTAACCACTCCTCCAGGGATAGGCAGGCTGTTCAGTGTTAACCACTCCCACTGGTGAACACAGAGACTTCCCTTTAGCCCAAGCAAGCACTGGCCTTCTAGAAACTTCCAAACAGTTCAGAACAGCAAATCTGTAACTGAACTTTCTTAACTTTTAGAAAGTGGGAAAAAAGCAAGATTTTTTTTTTCTTGTTGTTGTAGTTTAAAGGTAGAAGAGATACACAAGCAGCAAAATAATCACAACAGTGCAATAAATGACCCCACACTTGAGTGCTAGACCAAAATCAGGTAAAATGCAGTTTTTAGAGAAAAAAAAAATTAAATTAAGTGCAACACAGGAAATGCAGTAAACAGGCTCTAGATGTGTTCCAAGTACTGTTACTGTTACAGATATAAACTTTAGCAAGCTGGAAAATGCCAAAAAGTAGGCAGCAAAGCAGTAAAACTTAACAAAAAATCAGAAGAAAATACTTAAAATCACAAAAGTGGCTCCTTTTCTTCTCTCAGCGTTTTCTCCTCTTGGCAGGTGCTTCAGCAACAACTAGCAAGCCCGAAAAGACGCCAAAACCATGAGGCAGCCTGGTTTTAAGAGAGACAGATCAAGGAGTTTAGAACTGACCCAAAATGGCCAATAAAACTACAGCTTCTAGGTAGTAACCACTCCTCCAGGGACAGCCAGGCTGTTCAGTGTTAATCACTCCCACTGGTGAACACAGAGACTTCCCTTTAGCCCAAACAAGCACTGGCCTTCTAGAAACTTTCAAACAGTTCAGAACAGCAAACCTGTAACTGAAATTTCTTAACTTTCAGAAAGTGGGAAAAAAGCAAGATTTTTTTTTCTTTTTGTTGTAGTTTAAAGCCTATAACTGCTATTCCCAGAACAGTGAGACTGTAACTGCACATGCGAGAATGCACACTAATTCTGAGACTAGGGTATCTCAGAGTAATTCCTGTACTACAAGGTAGAATGATCATGCAGTTAGTTAATAGCATGGATTTGGGGGCACAGCCTGCATTCCATGAGTATAAATAAAATCTGCCTACAAAAACATGTTAAATGTTCAATGGGGGTTGTGAAATTTGCTGTAAATCTTAAAGAGTCAGACATACAGTTTTACATTGTCATGACTGACAGTATCAGGTCTTGTACTTCTGATAAGAAGCCATTTTGCACATTTATCTAATCATCTAGATTCATTGCTAAAAGATAAAGATAAGATGGACATATCTCCCAGAGTGCTTTAAAGGAAATTATCTGGTGATTGCAGGATATAGTTTATATAGTTTATGTGAAGAATACAAGTCTAGCCAGTGTTTTAGAGACTTATACAACCTGCTAAATATTTGGTTACCAGTCACTGAGAATCTGGACACTGACTATTGGCATACAAAACATCCTTATAGTGTGAACCAACACCTTGTGAAACCAGACCAGATACCAATAAACAGTCAGGATAGCGAGAAACACTCCAGTTTACTGAAACAAACCACAGACTGAGTTAAGTGCTTTCATCTGCCACATTACAGGACTTTATCAAAACTGATTGCCAAAGCCAGAAAGTGCTTTTATACCTTAATTAATTAATAATTAAATAAATTATTCAATAATGCACTTGTGAGGTTAAGTTAGGATTCCGTTTTGGGATTCTAGAAATCATAAGGAAAGAAATAAGGGGGAGGGGATTGGTCAAACGATAGTCACAAAAGTGAATTTAGTTGGCAGTTGTATTTAAATGTCACCGACCCCCCCAGGGTTAAGTGATCATGTTTCACTTGTACCAATACTAAAAGATAAGGCAACTGTTTTATGACTTCTTATTAGTCAGTATTTTTAAGACTTTTTTTGTACCCCCTATTCTTTACATTACTGCTTTTAAGTTAACTTGCTTATTTTATTTTCAATTTTAATTGCATTATTGAATAATTTATTTAATTATTAATTAATTAAGGTATAAAAGCACTTTCTGGCTTTGGCAATCGGTTTTGATAAAGTCCTGTAATGTGGTGGACAAAAGCGCTTAATTCAGTCTGTGGTTTGTTTCAATAAACTGGAGTGTTTCTCGCTATACTGACTGTTTATTGGTATCTGGTCTGGTTTCACAAGGTATTGTTGGTTCATTTGTGTGGAGTTCTCCTTGGATTTTGCTTTTTACCTGGTTTTGATGCTTATAGTGTGCATCAACGGTGGAACTGTCTTGCCTGGATATGGTATCCTCATCCTCCTTCTGTATCTATTATCAATAAAAAACAGATTCCTAAAGGATAAATTAAAACAATTTTTCTGTAAAGGAGATAACTTCTGGGAAAGACAATATATGCTCATAGGTTCAGCAAAGAAGTTCAAAAGCTATTGACCAGTAAAAAAAAAACTTATGGCCATAGATCCCATGTTGGAATATGCTGGTGTCCATGGAGTCATCCAATTCCCTCTTGGAGGTGTGAATTGGTGGGAAGAATTTAACTGAGAGAAGGGGGTGCTTTTTTCTACCATATGCATGGAAATCTTTCAGATAACAAAGTTGGCGCATTTGATTTAAATTTTTTACTGAGGCAATCCTGTCAAGATCAATGGCTAGTTATTCTAAGAAAGGGTTTAAGTAGAATGTAATCCTTTAATGGCAAATGTATCCTCTAACAAGGCAAAATGATACAGAGAAAAGAGAGAGCTGCTGTAGTCTGTTGATATACGATATTCATTGAAGCCTTCTGAGTCTCTTTATGGAGAATCCTTCTATTTTCTCAGCTACATTAGATGGTATGGGAGTATGTTACAGAACAGTACAGTCTTCTGTAATTGGTATGGTAAGAGCTGTATAAAGGGGAATGATACTTCTTGAATCTTTACCCCACAAAGGATCAGGTGAACAACTTCACATATTTTTTGGACAGTAAGGAACCATATGGGTATCACATAAAAGGTCATCATCTGCTAGGACACCAAGGAGTTTTGTTGTTTTGTCAACACTTAGATGTTGGTCATCAATAGTAAAGAAAGCAGTTGTGAGGGGGTGGTTGTCAAATGCCAGAGTTCTACATATTTTGACACTGAAGACAATGTCATTTCTTTACTGCACAAGTCATGTGCAATGTTCAGTGCTTTTTAGGGAAGTAGTGTCAGTGGCATTAAGGACAATGGTCCCAAATATGAGGTCATCTGCATATCTGTTAAGCCAGAAAATGGAGCTGGTTTTGATATCTGAATAAAAGATGTCTCAAAGGATTGACCACTGAACAGAGCTTTGAGGAGCACCACTGGTGGCAGAGGGTGGTAAGAATAAGAATGTTATCTAGCCATGTAGTAAATTATAGTTCCAAGCTATTACATCTCCATATGCCTTCATATCCTTCCTTGAGTTTATATATGATTCCTTAATAGGGGGTATGCTAATTTAGCCATATTGAGGTATTGGACAAAAAAAAACTTCATCCAGGTTGGCAGTCACACTTTCAATAAAAATATTAAAAGGTTATGGTCTGCTTTTGACAAAATTGCACTTGGTTAGATCATGGACAAGGAGGTTCCCTTGTTTTCTTGAATAAGTTCCATAACAATTCTCTCCACTACCTTATCTTATTGGCTTAAAGGGCTCAATGGTCTGAAATTATCCTGGTCTGTAAATGGCCTCACTAATGGACTGACCACAATCGTCTGTTTCCAGATATTAAGACATTTGCTGGTGTTTAATGCTCTGTTAAGAATATGCATGAAGAGGTTCACATGGCTTCTTTTGACTGTTAATATTAAGATTCTTGGTATGTCATCTAGTCCCTTAGACCTGGTCTTTCAAACTTAAATGAGTGCAATAATAACACTTGCAGATGTGATTTCAGTTGGGATCATGCTGCAATGAGGAAGAGCAGCTGGGGTTCACTTTTTAGTCTAAAATTTACCCTAAAGCTGTATGATAGAATGTTTGCTATACCTGTTGACCCTGTTATGGTGATATTTTCTTGCTATACGAAATCACTGTAAAAGATCTTATTGTTATCACCCATCTTCAAGTAAATTTTTACTTTGAAAGAAACGTTGCTTTTTTTCATTGTTTTAGTGAGTTTAATTTAAATAAAGTTTACTTTAACCTGGTTGCTTTGTTCTGGGTAAGGTTTGAAGGCTTTGTATGTGCTCTTTCTTTGATTTAATAATTTGTCAATTTTGTTGACTCCAGCATTTGTATTTATTGCAGATTTTTCCATTAAACATCTTCCTGCTGGAGATTACTTAAACTTTTACTGCACTCAATTAATCCATGCAGTTGTTTAAAGTGTTGTGTCATGTTGTAAATGCCTCACTAATAGGTTGTGAGTGGCAGTCTAGTATACAGTCCGATTTCATTGATATGAAGTGATTGTTCAGGGCACCTCATTTGCTATTTGAAAAATCCTTAAACATGACATATTTTTAATTAGATTAGGGAAGGTGTTAATGAGGTGTTAATGAGGAACATCATATGGAGGTCATAGTGAAAAGGGGGTGAAGCAATGCTTAGCACATTTGGCATGGATGTTTGCCAAGATGATATCAAATACATTATTCTCCTTGATAGCACTTTTATAAGTTTCTTGAGATTACTAAAATGTATGAAGTCTTGCAGTTTCTGGCTCCAATTATTGACATATTTATCCACAGGAATTAATGGATTATTTAGGTCAATGAATAGAAAATTATTATCTGTTATGATGAAGATTATGAGTTTATCATGGAAGTGGTCATGTACTTGAGTTGACAATAAAGTGATATGATAAGTTACCAAACTGAAGTCTGCGGTGTGTGTGCTACCCTGTGTGTGAAGCACTTTATGCCCAAAATTTCTTTCAATAACCCTTTGTTTGAAAAACTGTCTTACAAAACTGGATGCATCACCTAGTTGGACAGTGGGTATGTCTACAAAGAAAGAGTTGTAATTAGGTATTTGTGGAATCCAGTGTTGATCTTTGAATCTTGTCTCCATGACAGCACATACTTCAATTCCCACAAAGACAAAGTAAACATTGACAACTTAGCATTTGTTATGCAATAGATATTGATGAATCCCACCTTAACCTTATGTACAGATTGAAGCCTGGAATTCTCATTAATATAGCCATGCTTAAATAAGATCCTGAGGAAAGCAAAGAGTTTATACAGTACTGTTATTCCTTTTAAGATGAAATGTAAGTTATCACTTGCAAAGCATGTCTGGATGCCGCACATTATCTTCAGTGTCCCCTGTTTTGAAGCTATAGTATAAGTCAACAGTTAAACCCAATAATGTTGTTCAAATTCTGAGATGTCATTTTTGATGAAGGAAGTATCTCACTAACTGCAAATTATTTATCATCCTGTTTATGGTCTGCCTCACCATGATAAGAAAGCATACACCATCATTGATTTTAACATACTTAAGTGCACATTCAAAATCAGAAATCAAAACAGAATCCTGGATACACTTGCTGGTTATAGTGATGTTCATTTTCATAACTCTGAGGAGTATGACACTGTATTTCTCTCCTTATCTGTTTTTGAGAGTGCAGAGTCAAAGCGTCTAATCATTGAGCAACCAGTTATGGGGACTTTTCTAGTATATTCTGTTTGGCTTTAAGGATGGATTTACCATCAGATAACAAATTCTCATCTTCAGTAGTGAGAGAAATGGTACCATTTAACTTTATTTTTTGAATGTTGACAGGTACTTGCAAAACTGAATACATCTGTGTTCACTGCATAGAATGGTATTCAATAGCTGAGCACATCAATGTATGCTGTTCCATCATAATTACCTGAGCAATATTGAAATAATGCCTTGTAAAGTTCATATGCAACCTGCAGATACATTACGTTCATGTGTTATTTGAATACACACTATGAATCTTGTAGACATATTTCTCTCATGTGTCATTTGAATATGTGCCATTTATTACTTCTATAAGTCCATGATTGTAATCTTTTCACTGTTGTTTTATTATTAGTTTCATTCAATGTAATAGTGCTGCTCAATTTTTTTTTCTGTGTTACGTGTATTAATATTTTCTTTGTATGTAATTTTGCGGAGCTTTTCTCCCCGGGCCTCAACTGAAAATGGGCTCATTCCAAGCCCAGTGGACTTTCCCGGCTAACAAATGCAATAAATAAATAAATAAACAAACAAATGCAACAAATAAATAAATAAATAAATAAATATAGTGAAAGGAAGGTTAGGTTAAATCTCTAGCTGAATTAGATAAAGCTACAGAGCTCCTAAATTAGATGAACACTGCTAAAGTTTCAGGTCTAACCATTGTTGAGAACCCTGAATTCCGTATGATCACTGGGGAGACCAACATAGGTACCCATGGTGGTCTTATCTTTGGCAGTAATGAGGTTAGGAACAGAATTTTGTTACTTTAGTTAACAACATCAAGTAAATGTTTTGGGGAGTAATTAGAATATTTGTACCCACTTCAAAAACTGAATTTCCACAAGAGGATTCCTATTTTAGGATCTTCTGTTTTTCCTTTGATATGTCATCTTTGCTGAGTTTAAGCACCTATCCTATTTCTTTTTAATGTCCTCATATCCATGATAGAAAACCATGTGAAAGATAAAAGCACCCTATATGTGGTAATCACAAAGGACAAAAGCCACTACAGACTAGGGCAATGGGTTTACTAAGTTAGACTAAAGATCTTAAAAAAATAATGAAGAGATGACAACTACAAACTCCTATACAGGAAAGATTAATTTAGCAGTGAAACAGACTGAAGTACTAACAACAACAACAATAACTGAAGTAGAATGCTGGCAATGCTTGCTATTGATTAACTACCTCTATCCCTATACAAGGTTAAATGACCAGCAAAGGCTTTATTATGGACACAGTTACATCTGATAAAGACAATGGTCAGTAAGGAAGGACAGATAAGGTAGGTGAACCCACATTTTGTAATATACTGTGACAGTGATCTGTCTGATAGGGACTTTAGTTGGTCTGTGTAAGGCACATGTTGGAGTCCTTTCATCTTCTTAGAATCCTCTAAGGTCTCTCCAATTGCTTCAGGTGCTTTGTACAGTACATGATGAAAGGGATGTTATACTCAATTATGGGCACGATTAGTGAGGAGTATAGAGGGACTATAACCTCCTTTGCTCTAGAGGCGATACCTTTGCTAACCAAGTGTACTATGTAGAAAGATTTCCTTACTACAGTAGACATATGGTGGTCAAAGTTAAGGTCACAGTCTACTTGTGATCCCAAATCACTTACCACTTCATAGCTACATAGTGTATATAGGGTATTGTTGTTAATTTGATAGTGTGAAAGGACATTATTTTTACAGAAGGGAATGACAAAGCATTTCTTTGCATTCAGTTTGAGACTGTGACTAAGACACCAGTAGCTGGTCTGCATAAGACTCTCCTGAAGTATACTGACATCATTTGGGGATTCAACAGTTGGCAACCCATCTTACAACAAAGGGGTTTACATTCAGTTTGCTAAGTTTATCAGTAATGCCCAAGTGTGGGATTGTGTCAAAGGCCTTTGCCAAGTCAAGGTATGCTGTATGCACAGATTTGCCCTCATCAGTGGCCCTGGTCATATTTTCAAAGAAATCCACCATGATTAACAGGCAGGATTTACCCTTGATGAAGCTGAATTGGGTTGGATACAGGGTTTGGAGATCACCTATGTCTTTATTTATGAGGTCTATGATGATACATTCCATGGCTTTACAGATGAGGCTGGTCAAACTTATGAGTCTATAATTCCCTGGGTCTGTTGCTAGGCCACCTTTATGGAGGGGAATAACTGTTGCTGTTCTCCTTTCAGCAGGAACAAAGCCAGTGCTTAAGCTGTGATTGAATACTGTACTTAATGGTGAAGCTAGTGCATGTTTTAGTTTGTTTAAAAGACAGCCTGGAATGCTGTCTGGTCCCATAGAGCTGTCTCTTTTGCCTTAGACAAGGATTTAATGACATGCTCTTTGGATATGTAGGGTGCGGGGGGAATTTGAGGGTAAGGTTTGTGATGAGTTTGGAGAGAATAAGGGAATTAAATTTTCACCAAATCTGTCCGCTATCAGGTTTGCTATCTCTGCAGGTTCAGTGTGTGTGATACCGTTAGTCACTAGTTCGGCACGTGCTTGGGCCCTACCTTTTAAGCTATGTCTATAGCTGTAAAAGGCCTTATTATTATCCTTGGCTTTGATTTCTAAGTTTTTCTCAAAATTACCCTTAGAGGATTTGACATGTTGTCTTATTTGTCTGTTGAGGCTGAGAAGGGTGTTTTTCCATTGTTGGGGCCTCGCCTTAGTTTTCTTAGACAACAATTTTTTATGTTTAAAACAAATAATAGAGGCTGCTGCTATGCAAGCAGTATAAATCAAAGTTGTAGTAAATCAAAATAGCAGGACATCTTATATATACACAGGTTTTAAACAATTAACCAATCAAGTAAAATCTGTGTATATATAAGATGTGGAATCTTAGAATGAATGTAAGATCTGATGAAGCTATACAGCGAAAGTGCTTATCTTATTAATTATTGATAATAAAGTACTTTGAACTTTAAGTGTTACACTTGTTTTCGCTCAGTCCTGCTATTTTGATTTACTACAACTTTTTATGTTTGTTGTAAAGTTTGTTGAGGCTGTATGTCTACCAGGGTGGCTTTTTTTTACTTGGGGCTCTAGGTTTTGATTTTTCTGGAACAGCCAAGTCTATACACTTATACAAGTGATTCTACAAGGCTTTAGTGTAAGCTTTGGTGCAATTACCACTTTCAGTTGGGGCTGAGGCTTTGAATGCATTTATATCTTCTCCAAGGAGAGCATAGTTTGTTTTGGTGAAGTTTTTTTAGTATGACTTTGCCCTTTGTGAGTTCTGGTGGTAGTGCCAGTACATAGGTGACTGATTTGTGATCAGATTTAACTAATGTGGGTCTGACAGCTGCAGTAGTGCATCTGTTTGTCATGTTAGTCAGGACCAAATCTAGTATGTTTGTTCCTCTTGTTGGGGTTTGAACAATTTGTTCCAGGGCATTTGAGTTAACAAAGTCAAGGAACTTTTGTCTTATTGAGTTACGGCTAGCATAGTTTTCATAGTTGATGGTGGGATAATTGAAATCCCCAATGACCAGAGTGTTTGGCAATATTTGGATTGACTCCAGTTTGGTCAAGTAGGCCTCATGCGCATCATGATCCATGAAGGGGGATCTATAACTAGCTATGACTTGAATGGGGGTCTTACCCACAGTACTCTGTACTTGGAGTAACTCCATGGAGCTGTCCAATCTAACTATTCAGGAGGTGACTTCATCTCTAATATAGATAGAAACACCACCTCCTTTGGATTTCATATGTTCGTTTTGCAGTCTGAAGGTGTGGAAGGTATTGTAGCCTTGCAAGCCTGGGGTACTCTCTGAGGCCTTGAGCCAGGTTTCTTTGACAGCACAGACATTCTCCAGTGATAGAAGTGCTTCCAGTGTGTGCAGTTTTTGGTTTAAGTTCACAGCGTTTAGAAGCATAACCCTTATTTTGTTATGGTCTCCAATTTTCAAAATGGCAATTTTGTTTTTGACACCTTGTCTAAAAAGGCACTATGGGGGAGCTAAAAGCCTTTTCCAACAACAGAAATCTACTGGTGCCAGGTACAAACTGTCTCTGACAAAGCAGTGAAGTTTGTCAACATTGTCATCCCAGGCAGACAAAAACTAGATCCGCTATGAATGATACCAAAAACTAAGCCAATTATTGAAGTTTACTGGAGTGTGGCTTTTTTTATTATTTTTATTGTTTTTTGTTTATATTCTGCCTCAATTCAGGAGTTTGTATTTATTATAATTGAAACCCCCCATGACCAGAGATTTTGGCAATATTTGGATTGACTCCAGTTTGGTCAAGAAGGCCTCATGCGCATCATTATCCATGGAGGGGGATCTGTAACTAGCTATGACTTGAATGGGGGTCTTACCTACAGTAATCTGTACTTGGAGCAACTCCATGGAGTAGTCCAGTCTAACTATTTGGGAGGTGGATTTATTTCTAATATAGATAGAAACACTGCCTCCTTTTGGCTCTCACACATTCATTTTGCAGTCTGAAGGCGTGGAAGGCATTGTAGCCTTGCAAGGTCAGAGTACTCTCTGAGGCCTTGAACCAGGTTTCTGTGACTGCACACACATATACATCCTCCAGTGACAGACATGCTTCCACAGTGAGCAGTTTCTGGTTTAAGTTCCTAGCGTTTAGCAGCATAACCCTTATTTTGTTATGGTTGGCAATTTTCACATTGGCAATTTTGTTTTTGAGACATTGCCTAAAAAAGACACTATGGGAGAGGTAAGAGCCTTTTCCAGCAGCAGAAAGCCTACTGGTGCCAGGTATAAACCATCTCTGGCAAAGCAGTGAGGTTTGTCGACCATGTCATCCAAGTCTGACAGAAACTGGATCCCCTTTGAAGGACACCAAAAACTAAGACAATTATTGAAATCGATTATTTTTTGTTTACTGTGGCATCATTCTAGGTGAGGTTAATATGCTGCTCAAGGCTAGAGACATACCCTTACTGAGTTATGAGTGAACCTCGATACACATAAATGGGTCTACTTCAGATGATGGAAATTTCAAAAGTTCGACTTTCATACGGCCGCGACCATATGAACGAACTTTTGAAAGTTCGAACATCTAATAAAAAAGTAAAAAGAAAAAAGAAAAAAAATTACCTGAACAGTTTAAGCAGGGGGGCAAGCCCCCCCCCCCGCAACCCCCCCTTGGTGGGCTGTACCCCCATGCCCTCTGATATTTATATATACCAACTTTGAGATCGCACTACAGTGCAGAAAAGGGAAATCCTCCTGTCCCGCGCTATATGGAGATCTCCGTTAGGAAGGTTTGAACTTTCAAAAGTTCGATCATATGGTCTCGGCCATATGAAAGTCGAACTTTTGAAAGTAGTGTCTTTTTTGAACCTAGTGGGGTCGGTGATTAGTTGTTTATAGACATTCAAGTTTATACTTGTGGGGCAGAGTTTGCTGTGATAGATTGCCAGTTTATACTTGTGTTACCTAGTGCAATTATTTCAAACGTGATGTTTTCAGTGGTCCAGGACAGTATTTCTTCCAGGACTGGTATATTATGTCCTGGTGGGATGTATGCTTTGCTTCATCCTTTGAGTGGAGCTTGGCATTGTGCATTGGTGCCCATCAACAATGCCTTCTATGGAGTGACAGTTCACATTCTATGGCAGAAACTCAGGGGTGGCTGCGGTGGTGCAGTAATTAGTGTTGTTGCATCACAGCAAGAGGTTCTTTGGTTCAATACTCAGCTGGGGTGCCTTCTGTGTGGAGTCTGCATATCCTTCTGCTCTGGTTTCCTCCCACATTCCAAAGACATGCAGTTGGTGGAATGGACACTCTAAGTTGACCATAGGTGTGAGTGTAGGTGCGAGTGAGTGGTAAGAATGAACTACTGTGGCAAAGCTAGCCTCCCGGCAGTGTAAACCTTGGCTTGAGATGATTGTCATTGTTGATTCCATGTGCAAAAATGGGAAAAGGGGTTGAGGATGGATGGATGGCAGAAACTCAAAATATAATTTTGTATGCAGAAAGACTTAGCTGTCAGTTGAGCAAATGAGACTAGTGGATGTGCACCTCACTCAGCAGGTTGGACAGCACTGAATGCAGGAAATTGTATTTCTTACATACATTTTTCAGTGGTTCAACATGCGAATGAAGTATGTTCTCACTAACAGTACAAGCTGTGCAGAGTTTGAATCCACATTAAGGATAGTTTGCTTTTATGCAGAATAATATCTGTGTGATCTTGTTTTTTACTTTAATATGAACTACACATGCAATGTATAATATAATTATGTACTATGGCTGTTAAACACGATAATGTGACCTTTGTCACCTGCATTGCTCACATCACTGATTATAGTAATAACACAGTTCTGGTGCCTGCTGTGAAATAAACAGCACATGTGCAATAACAGGAGAAAATAAAACTAGCAAGATAATCTTCTTCTTCTTCTTTCGACTTTTTCCTGGTTAGGGGTTGCCACAGCGGATCACCTGTCCGTTCATGATTGGCAGTGGAGTTTTACGGTGTCGAGTTGCCAGCCTGGCACCCAACCTTCCACAGAAGGCACACACACGCACACACTCACACTTAGGGCCAATTTAGAGTGTCCACTCCACCTACAGCATGTCTTTGGGATGTGGGAGGAAACTGGAGCACCCAGAGGACACCCACACGACCACAGGGAGGACATGCAGACTCAGCACAGAAGGCACCCCAGCCGAGAATCGAAGCAGAGAACCTCTTGCTGTGAGGCAGCAACGCTAACCGCTGCACCACCGTGGCCACCCTAAAACTAGCAAGATAATGAATGAGTGAAATATCAACAGCACACCATTTTCAAAACATGTTTGAACATTGCTTCAGTGGAATGCACAGTTGTTGTTATAAGGTACTTATCATAAAATCAGATCTTTGCAGACAGATTACTGTAATAGTAAATTATAACATTTGAGTTTACCCATCTTACCTGTCTTTTCCAGATACTGTCTTTATCAGATGTAAAAGTGTCCCCAATAAAGCCTATGCTGGTCAAGTGACAACATTCCACTGTACCTTGGCTGGGGATAAAGGCATAGAATTATAATGATCCTCAAGTGTACATTACACTGTTATTTGTTGCAGAGAACATCACCTCCTAAACACTATGTCCCCTTCTTCAATATTTGTTATCAGTTAAATATTGTCATTTAATGCAACAGTTCAGTACAAATGCATTGTTTCTTATTATTTGCATCTCAGTTGGCATGGACCACTGTCACTAATCAGGAATGACTGTAAACAAGTGGTACTTCATGACCTTTGGCAAAAATTCAGTGATGAATTATGCATGCACTAAGATTTTATCATTGGCTGTGTAAATAAGATTGGTTTTGTCACACATCAGTTACAAATGAAGATCTTACAAAATGAATGCAATGAGAAATGTTTCCACATAAATACATATTTTCTACAAATTTCAACTCAGTAACAGAAATCAGCATATTTCAATAGTTGCAGGGTTGTTAGAAGTAGATATCTGGACACTCATGTACAAATCTCTATTCCTCAACTTGCACCCTTGGAATGCGCATTCCTCTCTGACACTAACATTTAATACAAAGAGTTCAGAACTTTATGTTAATTTTTGTCATGGGTTCAATTTTTATAATTTTTTTATGTGGCACCAAAGCATTGTGTTCTACAGAAATAAAATGTACATTAGTTATGAATGTAACAGAGAAGGAAATTAATATAATGTCAAGTAGCGGTGGATACAAAATTATGAAGGAAGTAAAACCGCAAATAATGTATAATTATGTGGATGATAGTGCACTAACTGTTAAAAATAAAGTATGGATGGAAGAACTATTAAGTATAAATAAAGAGAAAAGTAAAGGATTCGGTTTTGAAGGTATGATAGGAGGGACTGAGTTCAATAAAAAAAAAAAAAAATATATATATATATATATATATATATATATATATATATATATATTTGGAAGGAATGAGTACAGACAACAATGGGTTTGGAAAGATTGGGATAATGCACTCAAAATAAAGGATATGACTATTTTTGGAAATCATATAGATTTTAATATAGACAAAAAAACACACTTGTTGAACATCATGGTAATAGGAAAAAATTGCTTATGTTGCTAACATCTATAAGATTCCTATTACGTATGAAAAGAAACGAATGATAATTATATTTTCTTTTATATGGGACTCTAGACTGAATCCAGTCAAGAGAGAGAGATTCTATATATGAAAGAAGAGCAATGATGTCTGGGTTTAATAAAACCCAATAGTATATACAACATCTTTAATTTTATATAAGGTATTAAAAGGAAATATGAAGTAAAATAGACACTTGATATAAATGATACTATATTATCAATACAAAGGATTGTGGGAAGGAATGGAAGTTAAAAAAAGAAGTAAAAGCATTGTGAATGAAGAGATTAAAGTGTACCAAAACAAAATCGAGGTATGGAAAATATAAAAGGAACATATGTGAAAAAAATAGAAATGAATGGTACTTAAATATTATGAAAGCATTTTATTGCGATGATCCATGGAAAGATTTAGAAATAGATAAGAAAAAAGTCATAATGATGAGATATAATAATTATAAAAATATTAAAGAATGTAATGATTTTTGTATGGAGATTGTCTATTAGAAAATTGCCAGTTAAGGCAAATATGCCATACAAGCAAAAGCAAGGTAGAATATGTAATAAATATGGAACATGTGTTTTTGAAATGTGAAAGAGTTAATAATTTGTAGAAAGAAATATGTAAACACAATGGGGTGAAAAGTTTGATAAAATCTGATCAAGTAAATGTGAACATAATAGAATTTGGTTATTATGGTGCACAAAAACAGGAAGAAGTGAAAAAATGTACAGAGTAATATTTTATGTTTCATGGACTATATGGAACGAGATACTAAATTAAATCAAATACAATGGAAAATGGACTTTGACAAAGATTCTGGAGAAAATAATGCTTTGGTTATGGATATAAGATTGGGGGAATGCTTAAATTGAAGTTTATAATGTATGGAGATTTATAAATAGTTGTAAATAATATAAATAATGTAAATATGTAAATAATATGTAATGTATATATCAATAAAAAACTACTCTTTGTAGTAGGGGGAAGAGTTTGTGCGTGACACAACTGACTTCCTGTTCCCATTCCAGGCACAGAGGCAACCCAAGGGAACAGGGAGAAAGCATGACTGATTCAGCATTTGCTGAAACTGAAATGAAAGTTGTTGAAAATGCAGTCAAAATGGTAGAATCACTTATCAAAAATGTTCTCAAATGATTTGGGAGCAGAGAAAAGATTATTTTCAGATGGAGAAGAGGTCAAGGAAAAAATGGAGATGAATGCATAGGTGGAAGTGGGTTCTGAGCAAAATTTCCAGAAAAATCTGAATCAACAGAAAAAGTGGAAAAATGCATTATTTCAACCCTCCATTTGTGAGAGCTGCAGAATGTTTATCTGGAGGAGATGATAAACCAGAGTGAGACAGAAAGTGGAGCTGCAGTATCCTGTAGTGAGAATATGGAGAAAATAGAAGCAGAAATTGAACCACAGAAAGTTCAGGGAAAAAGACTTATGCTGAAACAGTGGGAGAGTCACCATAGAGGAGAGAGGAATAAAGAAAACAAAGAAAAATGTGTTGTTCAGGTGAGTAGTAAAACTGAATAAGGTTTGGACAGATATGGAGTATGGGACAATATTATGGTACCACTAGGTGTTAAAGTTGAAGAGGTAAGAGCATTCATTTTAATTAACAAACATTTTGTGACTTGATATTTGAAACTGGGCAGGCTATATAAAACTTTTGGGGGGTTTATGAAGAAAAGAAAACTGACTTTCCATGGTCAGAATATGTTGTACAACCCTTTTTTTAGACAAATAAAAAACAGATTTGGTTCAGTTTAGAACTGAAGTGGAAGCAAGAGAACTGAGCTGTTGACAATATGTAAAGAACTGATGGATACTACTAAAATATATAATGAATGAGGGCTATGGACTGATGGATGGGAACGTGGAGTAAATTTAAAAATGGAAAATGACAATGTGATACATATACCTAGTATTATTAATGTGCATGGTAATACAGGGTTTGTGAAGTACAGAGAACAACCTAAAATGCATTATTTTTCTGAAAATAATGATCATTTAATTAATGAATGTGACAAAAATATGTTATTTATGTGGTCAGACAGCCCATAATGTGAAGAAATGTGAATTAAAGTGTAAACAATGTGGCAATGCAGAACATTTGTGGTTACAGTGTGAGATAGAGACGCAAGAATATGAAAATAAAAAAGAAATTGTAAATGAAGTTACACAAGAAAAAGAGATAGAAGAGGTTGTTGTACAGGAAATTATAACACAAATGAAAATGTAGACAGTGCCTTTAAAATTAAAGAGAAAGAAAAAGAAACAGATGAGACAAGTGAAGAAGAGTCAGACTGGCATGTGGTAAAAAGCAAGAAAAATTCTATAGGAAAAAGAGTTAGGGAAAGGAAAAGAAAGTTTAAAAATATTATGGTAAGAGAAAATAAGAAAGGTCGGGGATGAAAACATCTTTAATATAACTGTTCAATAAAGCTGAGCATTTTAGCTTTAAATATGGACAGTATGAAAAATATGAAGAGGAGAATTAATATTATTTATTGGTGTGGAGTTGCA
Organism: Protopterus annectens; assembly: GCF_019279795.1. Taxonomy (NCBI): domain Eukaryota; kingdom Metazoa; phylum Chordata; order Ceratodontiformes; family Protopteridae; genus Protopterus; species Protopterus annectens. The sequence continues at coordinate 1,247,304,739 of NC_056732.1, read as the reverse complement.
GATGCTCAACTAATAGTGTTAGAAGACATTACACTGTTAAGGGAAGAAAAGAGGGTATAAACAGGCTTTGGAATGTTAATGTTATTTGGAATATAGGTAAAGAAACCTGTTCAGGTATATGGATATTGTGTAAACAGAATATAAAGATATTACATATAAAAATTATAGAACTATGGAGAGTAACTGTAGTTGATCTGAGATGGGAAAAGTATGTATATAGGGTTATAGTCGTATATGCATATGTGATAAAAAAGAGAGAAACAATGTTTAAAAGTATACTTAATTATGTTTGTGTGAAAATGGATATAATAATTGCAGGTGATTTTAAATGTAACCTAAGGAATAAAAAGAAGGACTATGATGTTAAAATAGTTAAGTAAATTGTGAGGAGAGGACAATTAAAGATGTGGGGGGATAAACACTGGACATATAAAAGGAATAAAATTAAGACAGTAATTGATTACTGTTTAATATCAGAAAGTTTAAAAAATATTCAAAAAGGAATAAAATATAGTTGATTTTCTGATCATGCGGCTAATTGGAAAAAAAGCATGTTAATTGGGAATATATTAAAATAGGAAAAAGGAGTAAAAATAATTAATGAAATATAATTGGATATAGGAGAAAGAAAAGAGCTTATAGAATTATGGAAACAACATATTAGAATGAGACCTTTCTATGAAAATTGGACTATTTGGTGGATACAATTTAAAAAGAAATACAAAAAGGTATTTTTAGAATGTGCAGAAGTGAAGAGAAGAGGAAAAAAGGACTAAAGAGTATTATGTGAATAATTTTTAAAGGTTTAGTAGAAAAGGATAGAGTATTATATGAAAAAGAAAGAAAAATACAAAAGAAATCAAGAAAATTATAACTTGTATAAGCAAAAATATTGCTTACAAGGGAAAAGTAGGATGTAGCACCATATTTATGTAAAATAATGAAAGATAAAAAAATAAGAGAATTAAAAAAATGAAGGGAAAAGTTAAGAAGGAAGAAGAACTATATGAAATAATTAAGAGCTATACATTAGATTTATATGGCAAAAGAGGACTGTGCATAGAACAAATTTATGATGGTAAGAAATTTAGCAAAGAAGACACTGAGTATTTAGAGAAAAAATAAATATAAAGGAGTTGAATGAGATTATGAAAGATAACATATATTCAGCTACTGGATTAGATGGGATAGAATATAATATGTATAAAGAAATGAAAATGGCAAAAAATATTTATACAAGTGATGAATGAATGGATGGAAACAGGGATTAAGTACAAGGAAATTTGTACAAGGGTATTAAAGTTTATGTATAAGAAAGGAAATAAAGATGAGATAAAAAACTGCAGGCCGATAATTTTAAATTATACGGGCTATAAAATTTTTATGAGAATAATAGCTAAAAGAATACAATGTAAAATTGAAATGTTATATGATCAAAATGTGTATGGAAGAAAGGGAAAGGGAAGTCAGGATTTGTTGTGGTTAATAAGATAAGTAATTGATAACATTATTAATAAAAAAGAAGTAAAGGTCATGATAGGTGATGTAAGGCATATGATAATATCCAATATGAAGCATTATGGAGAATTTTACAAGAATATAACAAAACTGACAAAGTATTACAAATTATTAAATCAATATATGAAAAAATATATATGAAATTAAACATAAACAGTTGGATTGGCGAAGATAGGATGGTGCAGTAGTAGCATTGTCACTTCACAGCAAGAGGTTCTATGGTTTGATTCTCGGGTGTGGTGCCTTTTGTGCAGAGCCTGCATGTCCTCCCTACATTTCTGTGGGTTTCCACTGGATGCTGCGATTTCCTCCCATGTTATAAAGCCATACATCTAGAGCATTTCTCTCTGGGCCTCCACTGAAAATTGGCTTCATTCCAAGTCGTACTTTCCTGGTAAACAAATGTTAAATAAATGTGAAAATAGTGTGTGGAATAAATGATGAGATTAAATACAATGGAAAATGAACATTGACAAAAATATTGGAAAAAATATGGTTTTAGTTGTGGGTAAAAGGGTGGGGGACACTTACAAAGAATTTGATGATGTATTGATTGATGCTATTTATGTAAATAATACAAATATGTGAACATGTAACTATGCAACTAATATGAGATATATGAATGTTTACAAATAAAAAAACTACCCATTATTGAGAGTCAGACCCATTTTGCATGAGCACTTTCTGTTTCCATTCCAGGCACAGAGGAGGCCTGGAGAAACAGGTTGGCAGATGGAGAGAGAATGAGACAATGGAGTGGTGAGAGAAATGGAGGAAAAAGCCAATACTGAGACCAGAGAATGCAAACAGGATTCTGAGGAAATGTTTCAAAAAAATCTGTTTGATGTTGATGAGTTGGCAAATGATGGATGTATAATTACAACGGGTCTATATTATAACATCGAATTCTGAAAACTTCGAATGTTATAATATCGAACCATTTCCATCGAAACAGCAAATTATTTATCATCCTGTTTATGGTCTGCCTCACCATGATAGGAAAGCATACACCATCATTGATTTTAACATACTTAAGTGCACATTCAAAATCAGAAATCAAAACAGAATCCTGGATACACTTGCTGGTTATAGTGATGTTCATTTTCATAACTCTGAGGAGTATGACCCTGTATTTCTCTCCTTATCTGTTTTTGAAAGTGCAGAGTCAAAGCGTCTAATCATTGAGCAACCAGTTATGGGGACTTTTCTAGTATATTCTGTTTGGCTTTAAGGATGGATTTACCATCAGATAACAAATTCTCATCTTCAGTAGTGAGAGAAATGGTACCATTTAACTTTATTTTTTGAATGTTGACAGGTACTTGCAAAACTGAATACATCTGTGTTCACTGCATAGACTGGTATTCAATAGCTGAGCACATCAATGTATGCTGATGCTGTTCCATCATAATTACCTGAGCAATATTGAAATAATGCCTTGTAAAGTTCATATGCAACCTGCAGATACATTATGTTCATGTGTTATTTGAATACACACTATGAATCTTGTAGACATATTTCTCTCATGTGTCATTTGAATATGTGCCATTTATTACTTCTATATGTCCATGATTGTAATCTTTTCACTGTTGTTTTATTATTAGTTTCATTCAATGTAATAGTGCTGCTCGATTTTTTTTTCTCTGTTAAGTGTATTAATATTTTCTTTATATGTAATTTTGTGGAGCTTTTCTCCCCGGGCCTCAACTGAAAATGGGCTCATTCCAAGCCCAGTGGACTTTCCCGGCTAACAAATGCAATAAATAAATAAATAAACAAACAAACAAATGCAACAAATAAATAAATAAATAAATATAGTGAAAGGAAGGTTAGGTTAAATCTCTAGCTGAATTAGATAAAGCTACAGAGCTCCTAAATTAGATGAACACTGCTAAAGTTTCAGGTCTAACCATTGTTGAGAACCCTGAATTCCATATGATCACTGGGGAGACCAACATAGGTACCCATGGTGGTCTTTTCTTTGGCAGTAATGAGGTTAGGAACAGAATTTTGTTACTTTAGTTAACAACATCAAGTAAATGTTTTGGGGAGTAATTAGAATATTTGTACCCACTTCAAAAACTGAATTTCCACAAGAGGATTCCTATTTTAGGATCTTCTGTTTTTCCTTTGATATGTCATCTTTGCTGAGTTTAAGCACCTATCCTATTTCTTTTTAATGTCCTCATATCCATGATAGAAAACCATGTGAAAGATAAAAGCACCCTATATGTGGTAATCACAAAGGACAAAAGCCACTACAGACTAGGGCAATGGGTTTACGAAGTTAGACTAAAGATCTTAACAAAATAATGAAGAGATGACAACTACAAACTCCTATACAGGAAAGATTAATTTAGCAGTGAAACAGACTGAAGTACTAACAACAACAACAATAACTGAAGTAGAATGCTGGCAATGCTTGCTATTGATTAACTACCTCTATCCCTATACAAGGTTAAATGACCAGCAAAGGCTTTATTATGGACACAGTTACATCTGATAAAGACAATGGTCAGTAAGGAAGGACAGATAAGGTAGGTGAACCCACATTTTGTAATATACTGTGACAGTGATCTGTCTGATAGGGACTTTAGTTGGTCTGTGTAAGGCACATGTTGGAGTCCTTAGATCTTCTTAGAATCCTCTAAGGTCTCTCCAATTGCTTCAGGTGCTTTGTACAGTACATGATGAAAGGGGTGTTATACTCAATTATGGGCACGATTAGTGAGGAGTATAAGAGGGACTATAACCTCCTTTGCTCTAGAGGCGATACCTTTGCTAACCAAGTGTACTATGTAGAAAGATTTCCTTACTACAGTAGACATATGGTGGTCAAAGTTAAGGTCACAGTCTACTTGTGATCCCAAATCACTTACCACTTCATAGCTACATAGCGTATATAGGGTATTGTTGTTAATTTGATAGTGTGAAAGGACATTATTTTTACAGAAGGGAATGACAAAGCATTTCTTTGCATTCAGTTTGGGACTGTGACTAAGACACCAGTAGCTGGTCTGCATAAGACTCTCCTGAAGTATACTGACATCATTTGGGGATTCAACAGTTGGCAACCCATCTTACAACAAAGGGGTTTACATTCAGTTTGCTAAGTTTATCAGTAATGCCCGAGTGTGGGATTGTGTCAAAGGCCTTTGCCAAGTCAAGGTATGCTGTATGCACAGATTTGCCCTCATCAGTGGCCCTGGTCATAATTTCAAAGAAATCCACCATGATTAATGGGCAGGATTTACCCTTGATGAAGCTGAACTGGGTTGGATACAGGGTTTGGAGATCACCTATGTCTTTATTTATGAGGTCTATGATGATACATTCCATGGCTTTACAGATGAGGCTGGTCAAACTTATGAGTCTATAATTCCCTGGGTCTGTTGCTAGGCCACCTTTATGGAGGGGAATAACTGTTGCTGTTCTCCTTTCAGCAGGAACAAAGCCAGTGCTTAAGCTGTGATTGAATACGGTACTTAATGGTGAAGCTAGTGCATGTTTTAGCTTGTTTAAAAGGCAGCCTGGAATGCTGTCTGGTCCCATAGAGCTGTCTCTTTTGCCTTAGACAAGGATTTAATGACATGCTCTTTGGATATGTAGGGTGCGGGGGGAATTTGAGGCTAAGGTTTGTGATGAGTTTGGAGAGAACAAGGGAATTAAATTTTCACCAAATCTGTCCGCTATCAGGTTTGCTATCTCTGCAGGTTCAGTGTGTGTGATACCGTTAGTCACTAGTTCGGCACATGCTTGGGCCCTACCTTTTAAGCTATGTCCATAGCTGTAAAAGGCCTTATTATTATCCTTGGCTTTGATTTCTAAATTTTTCTCAAAATTACCCTTAGAGGATATGACATGTTGTCTTATTTGTCTGTTGAGGCTGAGAAGGGTGTTTTTCCATTGTTGGGGCCTCGCCTTAGTTTTCTTAGACAACAACTTTTTATGTTTAAAACAAATAATAGAGGCTGCTGCTATGCTGGTAAACGCTCGTGCAAGCAGTATAAATCAAAGTTGTAGTAAATCAAAATAGCAGAACATCTTATATATACACAGGTTTTAAACAATTAACCAATCAAGTAAAATCTGTGTATATATAAGATGTGGAATCTTAGAATGAATGTAAGATCTGATGAAGCTATACAGCGGAAGCGCTTATCTTATTAATTATTGATAATAAAGTACTTTGAACTTTAAGTGTTACACTTGTTTTCGCTCAGTCCTGCTATTTTGATTTACTACAACTTTTTATGTTTGTTGTAAAGTTTGTTGAGGCTGTATGTCTACCAGGGTGGCTTTTTTTACTTGGGGCTCTAGGTTTTGATTTTTCTGGAACAGCCAAGTCTATACACTTATACAAGTGATTCTACAAGGCTTTAGTGTAAGCTTTGGTGCAATTACCACTTTCAGTTGGGGCTGAGGCTTTGAATGCATTTATATCTTCTCCAAGGAAAGCATAGTTTGTTTTGGTGAAGTTTTTTTAGTATGACTTTGCCCTTTGTGAGTTCTGGTGGTAGTGCCAGTACATAGGTGACTGATTTGTGATCAGATTTAACTAATGTGGGTCTGACAGCTGCAGTGGTGCATCTGTTTGTCATGTTAGTCAGGACCAAATCTAGTATGTTTGTTCCTCTTGTTGGGGTTTGAACAATTTGTTCCAGGGCATTTGAGTTAACAAAGTCAAGGAACTTTTGCCTTATTGAGTTACGGCTTGCATAGTTTTCATAGTTGATGGTGGGATAATTGAAATCCCCGATGACCAGAGTGTTTGGCAATATTTGGATTGACTCCAGTTTGGTCAAGTAGGCCTCATGCGCATCATGATCCATGAAGGGGGATCTATAACTAGCTATGACTTGAATGGGGGTCTTACCCACAGTACTCTGTACTTGGAGTAACTCCATGGAGCTGTCCAGTCTAACTATTCGGGAGGTGACTTCATCTCTAATATAGATAGAAACACCACCTCCTTTGGATTTCATATGTTCGTTTTGCAGTCTGAAGGTGTGGAAGGTATTGTAGCCTTGCAAGCCTGGGGTACTCTCTGAGGCCTTGAGCCAGGTTTCTTTGACAGCACAGACATTCTCCAGTGATAGAAGTGCTTCCAGTGTGTGCAGTTTTTGGTTTAAGTTCACAGCGTTTAGAAGCATAACCCTTATTTTGTTATGGTCTCCAATTTTCAAAATGGCAATTTTGTTTTTGACACCTTGTCTAAAAAGGCACTATGGGGGAGCTAAAAGCCTTTTCCAACAACAGAAACCTACTGGTGCCAGGTACAAACTGTCTCTGACAAAGCAGCGAAGATTGTCAACATTGTCATCCCAGGCAGACAAAAACTAGATCCGCTATGAATGATACCAAAAACTAAGCCAATTATTGAAGTTTACTGGAGTGTGGCTTTTTTTATTATTTTTATTGTTTTTTTGTTTATATTCTGCCTCAATTCAGGAGTTTGTATTTATTATAATTGAAATCCCCCATGACCAGAGATTTTGGCAATATTTGGATTGACTCCAGTTTGGTCAAGAAGGCCTCATGCGCATCATTATCCATGGAGGGGGATCTGTAACTAGCTATGACTTGAATGGGGGTCTTACCTACAGTAATCTGTACTTGGAGCAACTCCATGGAGTAGTCCAGTCTAACTATTTGGGAGGTGGATTTATTTCTAATATAGACAGAAACACTGCCTCCTTTTGGCTCTCACACATTCATTTTGCAGTCTGAAGGTGTGGAAGGCATTGTAGCCTTGCAAGGTCAGAGTACTCTCTGAGGCCTTGAACCAGGTTTCTGTGACTGCACACACATATACATCCTCCAGTGACAGACATGCTTCCACAGTGAGCAGTTTCTGGTTTAAGTTCCTAGCGTTTAGCAGCATAACCCTTATTTTGTTATGGTTGGCAATTTTCACATTGGCAATTTTGTTTTTGAGACATTGCCTAAAAAAGACACTATGGGAGAGGTAAGAGCCTTTTCCAGCAGCAGAAAGCCTACTGGTGCCAGGTATAAACCATCTCTGGCAAAGCAGTGAGGTTTGTCGACCATGTCATCCAAGTCTGACAGAAACTGGATCCCCTTTGAAGGACACCAAAAACTAAGCCAATTATTGAAATTGATTATTTTTTGTTTACTGTGGCATCATTCTAGGTGAGGTTAATATGCTGCTCAAGGCTAGAGACATACCCTTACTGAGTTATGAGTGAACCTCGATACACATAAATGGGTCTACTTCAGATGATGGAAATTTCAAAAGTTCGACTTTCATACGGCCGCGACCATATGAACGAACTTTTGAAAGTTCGAACATCTAATAAAAAAGTAAAAAGAAAAAAGAAAAAAAATTACCTGAACAGTTTAAGCAGGGGGGGCAAGCCCCCCCCCCCCAACCCCCCCCTTGGTGGGCTGTACCCCCATGCCCTCTGATATTTATATATACCAACTTTGAGATCGCACTACAGTGCAGAAAAGGGAAATCCTCCTGTCCCGCGCTATATGGAGATCTCCGTTAGGAAGGTTTGAACTTTCAAAAGTTCGATCATATGGTCTCGGCCATATGAAAGTCGAACTTTTGAAAGTAGTGTCTTTTTTGAACCTAGTGGGGTCGGTGATTAGTTGTTTATAGACATTCAAGTTTATACTTGTGGGGCAGAGTTTGCTGTGATAGATTGCCAGTTTATACTTGTGTTACCTAGTGCAATTATTTCAAACGTGATGTTTTCAGTGGTCCAGGACAGTATTTCTTCCAGGACTGGTATATTATGTCCTGGTGGGATGTATGCTTTGCTTCATCCTTTGAGTGGAGCTTGGCATTGTGCATTGGTGCCCATCAACAATGCCCTCTATGGAGTGACAGTTCACATTCTATGGCAGAAACTCAGGGGTGGCTGCAGTGGTGCAGTAATTAGTGTTGTTGTGTCACAGCAAGAGGTTCTTTGGTTCAATACTCAGCTGGGGTGCCTTCTGTGTGGAGTCTGCATATCCTTCTGCTCTGGTTTCCCACCACATTCCAAAGACATGCAGTTGGTGGAATGGACACTCTAAATTGGCCATAGGTGTGAGTGTAGGTGCGAGTGAGTGGTAAGAATGAACTACTGTGGCAAAGCTAGCCTCCCGGCAGTGTAAACCTTGGCTTGAGATGATTGTCACTGTTGACTCCATGTGCAAAAATGGGAAAAGGGGTTGAGGATGGATGGATGGATGTCAGAAACTCAAAATATAATTTTGTATGCAGAAAGACTTAGCTGTCAGTTGAGCAAATGAGACTAGTGGATGTGCACCTCACTCAACAGGTTGGACAGCACTGAATGCAGGAAATTGTATTTCTTACATACATTTTTCAGTGGTTCAACATGCAAATGAAGTATGTTCTCACTAACAGTACAAGCTGTGCAGAGTTTGAATCCACATTAAGGATAGTTTGCTTTTATGCAGAATAATATCTGTGTGATCTTGTTTTTTACTTTAATATGAACTACACACGCAATGTATAATATAATTATGTACTATGGCTGTTAAACACGATAATGTGACCTTTGTCACCTGCATTGCTCACATCACTGATTATAGTAATAACACAGTTCTGGTGCCTGCTGTGAAATAAACAGCACATGTGCAATAACAGGAGAAAATAAAACTAGCAAGATAATCTTCTTCTTCTTCTTTCGACTTTTTCCTGGTTAGGGGTTGCCACAGCGGATCACCTGTCCGTTCATGATTGGCAGTGGAGTTTTACGGTGTCGAGTTGCCAGCCTGGCACCCAACCTTCCACAGAAGGCACACACACGCACACACTCACACTTAGGGCCAATTTAGAGTGTCCACTCCACCTACAGCATGTCTTTGGGATGTGGGAGGAAACTGGAGCACCCAGAGGACACCCACACGACCACAGGGAGGACATGCAGACTCAGCACAGAAGGCACCCCAGCCGAGAATCGAAGCAGAGAACCTCTTGCTGTGAGGCAGCAACGCTAACCGCTGCACCACCGTGGCCACCCTAAAACTAGCAAGATAATGAATGAGTGAAATATCAACAGCACACTATTTTCAAAACATGTTTGAACATTGCTTCAGTGGAATGCACAGTTGTTGTTATAAGGTACTTATAAAATCAGATCTTTGCAGACAGATTACTGTAATAGTAAATTATAACATTTGAGTTTACCCATCTTACCTGTCTTTTCCAGATACTGTCTTTATCAGATGTAAAAGTGTCCCCAATAAAGCCTATGCTGGTCAAGTGACAACATTCCACTGTACCTTGGCTGGGGATAAAGGCATAGAATTATAATGATCCTCAAGTGTACATTACACTGTTATTTGTTGCAGAGAACATCACCTCCTAAACACTATGTCCCCTTCTTCAATATTTGTTATCAGTTAAATATTGTCATTTAATGCAACAGTTCAGTACAAATGCATTGTTTCTTATTATTTGCATCTCAGTTGGCATGGACCACTGTCACTAATCAGGAATGACTGTAAACAAGTGGTACTTCATGACCTTTGGCAAAAATTCAGTGATGAATTATGCATGCACTAAGATTTTATCATTGGCTGTGTAAATAAGATTGGTTTTGTCACACATCAGTTACAAATGAAGATCTTACAAAATGAATGCAATGAGAAATGTTTCCACATAAATACATATTTTCTACAAATTTCAACTCAGTAACAGAAATCAGCATATTTCAATAGTTGCAGGGTTGTTAGAAGTAGATATCTGGACACTCATGTACAAATCTCTATTCCTCAACTTGCACCCTTGAATGCGATTCCTCTCTGACACTAACATTTAATACAAAGAGTTCAGAACTTTATGTTAATTTTTGTCATGGGTTCAATTTTTATAATTTTTTTATGTGGCACCAAAGCATTGTGTTCTACAGAAATAAAATGTACATTAGTTATGAATGTAACAGAGAAGGAAATTAATATAATGTCAAGTAGCGGTGGATACAAAATTATGAAGGAAGTAAAACCGCAAATAATGTATAATTATGTGGATGATAGTGCACTAACTGTTAAAAATAAAGTATGGATGGAAGAACTATTAAGTATAAATAAAGAGAAAAGTAAAGGATTCGGTTTTGAAGGTATGATAGGAGGGACTGAGTTCAATAAAAAAAAATATATACATATATATATATATATATATTTGGAAGGAATGAGTACAGACAACAATGGGTTTGGAAAGATTGGGATAATGCACTCAAAATAAAGGATATGACTATTTTTGGAAATCATATAGATTTTAATATAGACAAAAAAACACACTTGTTGAACATCATGGTAACAGGAAAAAATTGCTTATGTTGCTAACATCTATAAGATTCCTATTACGTATGAAAAGAAACGAATGATAATTATATTTTCTGTTATATGGGACTCTAGACTGAATCCAGTCAAGAGAGAGATTCTATATATGAAAGAAGAGCAATGAGGTCTGGGTTTAATAAAACCCAATAGTATATGCAACATCTTTAATTTTATATAAGGTATTAAAAGGAAATATGAAGTAAAATAGACACTTGATATAAATGATACTATATTATCAATACAAAGGATTGTGGGAAGGAATGGAAGTTAAAAAAAGAAGTAAAAGCATTGTGAATGAAGAGATTAAAGTGTACCAAAACAAAATCAAGGTATGGAAAATATAAAAGGAACATATGTGAAAAAAATAGAAATGAATGGTACTTAAATATTATGAAAGCATTTTATTGCAATGATCTATGGAAAGATTTAGAAATAGATAAGAAAAAAGTCATAATGATGAGATATAATAATTATAAAAATATTAAAGAATGTAATGATTTTTGTATGGAGATTGTCTATTAGAAAATTGCCAGTTAAGGCAAATATGCCATACAAGCAAAAGCAAGGTAGAATATGTAATAAATATGGAGCATGTGTTTTTGAAATGTGAAAGAGTTAATAATTTGCAGAAAGAAATATGTAAACACAATGGGGTGAAAAGTTTGATAAAATCTGATCAAGTAAATGTGAACATAATAGAATTTGGTTATTATGGTGCACAAAAACAGGGAGAAGTGAAAAAATGTACAGAGTAATATTTTATGTTTCATGGACTATATGGAACGAGATACTAAATGAAATCAAATACAATGGAAAATGGACTTTGACAAAGATTCTGGAGAAAATAATGTTTTGGTTATGGATATAAGATTGGGGGAATGCTTAAATTGAAGTTTATAATGTATGGAGATTTATAAATAGTTGTAAATAATATAAATAATGTAAATATGTAAATAATATGTAATGTATATATCAATAAAAAACTACTCTTTGTAGTAGGGGGAAGAGTTTGTGCGTGACACAACTGACTTCCTGTTCCCATTCCAGGCACAGAGGCAACCCAAGGGAACAGGGAGAAAGCATGACTGATTCAGCATTTGCTGAAACTGAAATGAAAGTTGTTGAAAATGCAGTCAAAATGGTAGAATCACTTATCAAAAATGTTCTCAAATGATTTGGGAGCAGAGAAAAGATTATTTTCAGATGGAGAAGAGGTCAAGGAAAAAATGGAGATGAATGCATAGGTGGAAGTGGGTTCTGAGCAAAATTTCCAGAAAAATCTGAATCAACAGAAAAAGTGGAAAAATGCATTATTTCAACCCTCCATTTGTGAGAGCTGCAGAATGTTTATCTGGAGGAGATGATAAACCAGAGTGAGACAGAAAGTGGAGCTGCAGTATCCTGTAGTGAGAATATGGAGAAAATAGAAGCAGAAATTGAACCACAGAAAGTTCAGGGAAAAAGACTTATGCTGAAACAGTGGGAGAAGTCACCATAGAGGAGAGAGGAATAAAGAAAACAAAGAAAAAATGTGTTGTTCAGGTGAGTAGTAAAACTGAATAAGGTTTGGACAGATATGAGGTATGGGACAATGTTATAGCACCACTGGGTGTTAAAGTTGAAGAGGTAAGAGCTTTCATTTTAATTAACAAAGAAACATTTTGTGACTTGATATTTGAAACTGGGCAGGCTACAGAATTTTTGGGGGGTTTATGAAAAAAAGAAAATAGACTTTCCATGGTCAGAATATGTTGTACAATCCTTTTTTTAGACAAATAAAAAACAGATTTGGTTCAGTTTAGAACTGAAGTGGAAGCAAGAGAACTGAGCTGTTGACAATATGTAAAGAACTGATGGATACTACTAAAATATATAATGAATGAGGGCTATGGACTGATGGATGGGAACGTGGAGTAAATTTAAAAATGGAAAATGACAATGTGATACATATACCTAGTATTATTAATGTGCATGGTAATACAGGGTTTGTGAAGTACAGAGAACAACCTAAAATGCATTATTTTTCTGAAAATAATGATCATTTAATTAATGAATGTGACAAAAATATGTTATTTATGTGGTCAGACAGCCCATAATGTGAAGAAATGTGAATTAAAGTGTAAACAATGTGGCAATGCAGAACATTTGTGGTTACAGTGTGAGATAGAGACGCAAGAATATGAAAATAAAAAAGAAATTGTAAATGAAGTTACACAAGAAAAAGAGATAGAAGAGGTTGTTGTACAGGAAATTATAACACAAATGAAAATGTAGACAGTGCCTTTAAAATTAAAGAGAAAGAAAAAGAAACAGATGAGACAAGTGAAGAAGAGTCAGACTGGCATGTGGTAAAAAGCAAGAAAAATTCTATAGGAAAAAGAGTTAGGGAAAGGAAAAGAAAGTTTAAAAATATTATGGTAAGAGAAAATAAGAAAGGTCGGGGATGAAAACATCTTTAATATAACTGTTCAATAAAGCTGAGCATTTTAGCTTTAAATATGGACAGTATGAAAAATATGAAGAGGAGAATTAATATTATTTATTGGTGTGGAGTTGCAGATGCTCAACTAATAGTGTTAGAAGACATTACACTGTTAAGGGAAGAAAAGAGGGTATAAACAGGCTTTGGAATGTTAATGTTATTTGGAATATAGGTAAAGAAACCTGTTCAGGTATATGGATATTGTGTAAACAGAATATAAAGATATTACATATAAAAATTATAGAACTATGGAGAGTAACTGTAGTTGATCTGAGATGGGAAAAGTATGTATATAGGGTTATAGTCGTATATGCATATGTGATAAAAAAGAGAGAAACAATGTTTAAAAGTGTACTTAATTATGTTTGTGTGAAAATGGATATAATAATTGCAGGTGATTTTAACTGTAACCTAAGGAATAAAAAGAAGGACTATGATGTTGAAATAGTTAAGTAAATTATGAGGAGAGGACAATTAAAGATGTGGGGGAATAAACACTGGACATATAAAAGGAATAAAATTAAGACAGTAATTGATTACTGTTTAATATCAGAAAGTTTAAAAATTACTCAAAAAGGAATAAAATATAGTTGATTTTCTGATCATGTGGCTAATTGGGAAAAAAAGCATGTTAATTGGGAATATATTAAAATAGGAAAAAGGAGTAAAAAGAATTAATGAAATATAATTGGATATAGGAGAAAGAAAAGAGCTTATAGAATTATGGAAACAACATATTAGAATGAGACCTTTCTATAAAAATTGGACTATTTGGTGGATACAATTTAAAAAGAAATACAAAAAGGTATTTTTAGAATGTGCAGAAGTGAAGAGAAGAGGAAAAAAGGACTAAAGAGTATTATGTGAATAATTTTTAAAGGTTTAGTAGAAAAGGATAGAGTATTATATGAAAAAGAAAGAAAAATACAAAAGAAATCAAGAAAATTATAACTTGTATAAGCAAAAATATTGCTTACAAGGGAAAAGGAGGATGTAGCACCATATTTATGTAAAATAATGAAAGATAAAAAAATAAGAGAATTAAAAAAATGAAGGGAAAAGTTAAGAAGGAAGAAGAACTATATGAAATAATTAAGAGCTATACATTAGATTTATATGGCAAAAGAGGACTGTGCATAGAACAAATTTATGATGGTGAGAAATTTAGCAAAGAAGACACTGAGTATTTAGAGAAAAAATATATATAAAGGAGGTGAATGAGATTATGAAAGATAACATATATTCAGCCACTGGATTAGATGGGATAGAATATAATATGTATAAAGAAATGAAACTGGCAAAAAATATTTATACAAGTGATGAATGAATGGATGGAAACAGGGATTAAGTACAAGGAAATTTGTACAAGGGTATTAAAGTTTATGTATAAGAAAGGAAATAAAGATGAGATAAAAAACTGCAGACCGATAATTTTAAATTATACGGGCTATAAAATTTTTATGAGAATAATAGCTAAAAGAATACAATGTAAAATTGAAATGTTATATGATCAAAATGTGTATGGAAGAAAGGGAAAGGGAAGTCAGGATTTGTTGTGGTTAATAAGAGAAGTAATTGATAACATTATTAATAAAAAAGAAGTAAAGGTCATGATAGGTGATGTAAGGCATATGATAATATCCAATATGAAGCATTATGGAGAATTTTACAAGAATATAACAAAACTGACAAAGTATTACAAATTATTAAATCAATATATGAAAAAATGTATGTGAAATTAAACATAAACAGTTGGATTGGCGAAGATAGGATGGTGCAGTGGTGCAGTGGTAGCATTGTCACTTCACAGCAAGAGGTTCTCTGGTTTGATTCTCGGGTGGGGTGCCTTTTGTGCAGAGCCTGCATGTCCTCCCTACATTTGTGTGGGTTTCCACTGGATGCTGCGATTTCCTCCCATGTTATAAAGCCATACATCTAGAGCATTTCTCTCTGGGCCTCCACTGAAAATTGGCTTCATTCCAAGTCGTACTTTCCTGGTAAACAAATGTTAAATAAATGTGAAAATAGTGTGTGGAATAAATGATGAGATTAAATACAATGGAAAATGGACATTGACAAAAATATTGGAAAAAATATGGTTTTAGTTGTGGGTAAAAGGGTGGGGGACACTTATAAAGAATTTGATGATGTATTGATTGATGCTATTTATGTAAATAATACAAATATGTGAACATGTAACTATGCAACTAATATGAGATATATGAATGTTTACAAATAAAAAAACTACCCATTATTGAGAGTCAGACCCATTTTGCATGAGCACTTTCTGTTTCCATTCCTGGCACAGAGGAGACCTGGAGAAACAGGTTGGCAGATGGAGAGAGAAGGAGACAATGGAGTGATGAGAGAAATGGAGGAAAAAGCCAATACTGAGACCAGAGAATGCAAACAGGATTCTGAGGAAATGCTTCAAAAAAATCTGTTTGATGTTGATGAGTTGGCAAATGATGGATGTATAATTACAACGGGTCTATATTATAACATCGAATTCTGAAAACTTCGAATGTTATAATATCGAACCATTTCCATCGAAACAGCATAACAGTGAACACTCAGAATAGCAAATTTTTTCCCCAGGGAAAAAAAAATTGCTGTTCCGACACACATACACATAACACAAGCACACCAAAGTAAGTAATCCACACACATACACTTCACAAAACCCTACACTAAACCATACATACACTACTAGCTAGCCACTTACCTTCACCCAACCCTAACCCTAAGGTCCATAACTACTGCACACTCACCTTACCGGCTCCCTAACCCTAAAGTTCCTATTGCACACTCACCTTACCTGCTCCTTAACCCTGAGGTCCCTATCGCACACTCACCTTCGCTCGCACACTTACCTTAACCCAGTCCGCAACTTTCGCTCCACAGTTGAGGAAATAGCGAAGCTGCAGAAACAGCCCACCGAATACTTTCCCTAGGAAAGTATTAGATATTCTGCAGCTTCGCTATTTTCAGTGTTCGATGGAAATGGTTTGATTTTATAATGTTCAAAGTTTTCAGACTTTGATGTTATAATATAGACCCAATTACAACCCTCCAGTCAGAAAGGTTGCGAGATGATTTACTTACAGAAATGGTGATGCATTGTGATCCAGAAAATGAAGGGTACATTATGGAGAAAATACAAAAGGAAGATGCAGAGACAATTCTGAAGCATAGTGAGATGGAAAAGAAAACATATGCACATAAAATAAAAGAAGGCAAAAGAAGGAGTAGCAGAAAAGACAAAGGCATAAGAAAATGAAAAATGGCAGTACATGGTAAGGACGCAAAGTAAAGAAGACAAAGTATAGGAGAATGTAATAGTTACTTTGGGTGTAAAAACACATAAGGTAGGTATTCTTATTAACAAAGAGACATTTTGTGACATTATATTTGAGACCATTTTTTCAATGGAAAAGATCACAACCCACTGCATTTTTATGTGATAAAAGCATTTAACATGGAAACAAAAAAGAAAATACATGTACAATTTTGAACAGAGGTGGGAAGACAGATTTTGAAAGGACATTGAAAACTTTATGTATAGAAGTAGTGGGCATTGCAAAAGTTTATTATAAAAGTGGTTTGTGGCCTGTCAGATGTGATATTAATATTGTGTTAAAAATAGAAAGAGAAAAATTCTACATATACCAAGCATGATAACTGTGGAAGGTAATAGGGGTGTCATAAACTACTGGGAACAACCCAAAACATGTTTGTGTGTGTGTAAAAAAAAGGACATTTGATAAGTAACTGTGAAAAAAATAAATGTTATATTTGTGAGAAATGGATAAACCAAAAAATAAGCACCCTGGTGGTCAGTCTCCTAGTCCGTTTATTATATAAAAAAATCAGTTAAGCGCTTTCATCAAACACAGTTGACTTCATCAGAACAAAGGACTTTTCTTAAAAAGCAATTTAAATAGGTTTAAAACAACCATGATTGGTAAAAAAACAGCCAATAAAAGCCATTGAATTAATATAAGTCATGAATATTAATGTTTAAAATAATCAGAGTAGGAAAGACCACTGGGTCAATATTGTTCACTGTCATAGTAATAAATAATAAAATAAATGAAGGGACTTAGACTTGTCCTGCTTCTTCTTTTAATACTGGCAGGATAGTCAAATAATCATTTAACCCTGGATGTACATTTGCAGCCAACCTTAACTACCAGAACAACTCTTTTTACACAATACATTTTGCCAATCCCCCCCTCTGGAATCTACTTGCACAATATCCAGAATGGGAAACTTAAACCCAGAAAAAACCTTCACACTGTAAACTATGTCTAAATAGAGCATTAGTTTCTCTTTTATTTTTTACATCATACAGATGCTCATATATTCGAGAAGCCTCTCAGTTTTTCCAACATAAAATAAAATGCATGTATTACATTTTGCAAGGTATACTAGTATGCTGGAAAAACAATAACCTTTCTTGAAAAACAAGGTATTACCATTTTTATTAGCCAAGGTAATAGAGGTACCCTGTAGAATATAATGGCAATAAGAACATCTACCACAGGGTCTGGTACCATTTAGGTTGCTGTTAGCTCCACCATTAATAACTTTCCTTTCTAAGAACAATTTTAAATTAGGTCCTATCTTGGTAGAAAAAGTGGGTTTTTCACCCAAAACTTGATGCACCTCATTGTTGGTTTTAAAAATACTCCAGTTTTTATTAAGAATATTCTTGACTCCATTGTATAGGGGACTATATTGAATCACACAGGCTTGTTGAAAATCAATATTTACACCACCATCTACATCTACATCTACACCTACCTGGAGGGGTTTATTAACCCCCTACCTAAAAGCGGTATATATTTTTTACCCCATTCATCCAAAACTTCACTCAGAATGGCATCAATAAATTCACCAGGATAACCCCTATCTAAAAACATTTCCTTCAGATGTACAAATTCCTTTGTTACATCCTCTTTTTGGGAAGTCATCCTGGCTATCCTGATAGCCTGACCTTTAATGATGCCTTTCTTCTGAAACAGTGGGTGATGGCTGTTATAATGTAAATAACTATTACAGAAGGTTTTCTTACGATATACTCAAGGAATAAAACCTTCATTCCCTTTTACTATCTTTGTATCCAGATAATGTATTTCCTCATCATGACATTCAAAGGTAAATTTTAAAAAAGTGGTGGTGTTATTCAGGTACTCAATGAAAGCAGGTGTAGAATCTTTTTTACCTCTCATAAAATAAAAATATTATCCAAAAACCTATTATAAGAAAGAATCTCTGAAAAATGACTTTTTTTAAACATGTTCCCTTTCCCAACCCAATAAAACAAGGTTAGCATAAACGGGGGCACAAGCGGCCCCCATAGCTACACCTTTTACCTGCTGAAAATATTGCCCCTCAAAAAAAATATAATTATTTTCAAGAATGAGGCCATGATTCTACATAGCATGGTAACTTGATCATGTTGTAGGTGGGAACAGGTAAAATGTACATCCTCAAATATCGCTAAACCTTCTTGTTTGGGAATACAGAAAAAAAATATTCTGGACATCAATGGTCAAAAAAGTAACTCCTGGGGACCATAATTCAGATTTTAATTTCCCCAGGAAGTCCCATGAATCTTTAACCAAATGTGGTACCCCTTCCAAAATATGCTTGATCATTCTGTCTATATAGACAGCTAAACTGTGTGTTTTAGAACCTCCAGCTGCCACTATTGGCCTAAATGGAGGGGCCACAATGCTCTTGTGTACCTTTGGTATCCCAAACATAACCGGTACTTTGGGATGTGAATTAGAAAGAAAATCATAAACCTCTTTGGAAATTCTTTGATCTAATACATATTCGTATAAAAAGCTATCAATGGGTTGATAAATATGTATTCATTTTTTGGAAACTTGAGAATAATTATCGACATTAAACAAAATTTCCTGAATGACATTGGTATAGTCCTCAGAATTGAAAACTATAATCCCACCACCTTTATCTGGGGTCATAATTCGAACACTTTTGTCTTCTCTTAGTTCTTGAATAAGCCTCCTATTCTTGGAGTTAAGGTTGAAAAAAACTTTCTTTTTTCCCCCCACATCTAGTAAAGATCGTCTCTAACAGCTTTCTCAAAAATGGCTACCAAGGGATGCAGGGGCAGATTAGATATACTACTCTTCTTAAAAACATTTTTCTTTTCTATGGATTTGCTGCCCCCATCCTTCTTCCAAAATAAAACTTTCAAGTTTAATTTTCTTAAATACAGCTGTACATCTATTAATACCTCTGCAATATCTGGAATATTGGTGGGGACAAACTTAAACCCTTCAGAAAATAATGTAAAAAATTAATCTGTGATAATCCTGTCAGTGTAGTTGTAAATATTGAAACCATAAGAGGTATGAAGAATATACTGCCTTTCATTCCCTAATATTGATACCTCCCTGTCTGCCACTTGGGGAAACCTTTCGGGTATTGTGCCACTTTGCTGTATGCAGTTTGTCTCCCTTGCTTCTCGTTTGCTATTCTTTTGGAGCACCTTAAAACTGGAAAATCCTGTTGCTCAGGACAATCCACCATCTCTTTTTCTGCAAAATACCTGTTCTCATCATCCCCTTCTATACCAGACATGGTCCTATTATTACCATCAAATTGGGAATGAAACCCACTTTGATCAGAATGTATATGTCTAAAAACAAGGTTATTAGTAGGGTACACTTTGTGATTTTTATATTGCTTAAGGTCCCTATCTAACTTCCTTGATTTTTTATAAAAAATATTATTGCATTTTTTCTTTACTCTGTCAATAATTGTATTATAAAGCCCTTCATATTCAGAGAACAGCAAATCACCTAAAATCATACCATTCAGCTCTTCTACTTCTTTTTGAAGCCTGTTTTCCATCTGTTCATCAAAGTGCACAACTTTATTGAGGAGTTCAAACCCCCATTTATCAAAAAGTTTAACAAAATCCCCAATAACATCAGCATCATAATGTAATCCAAACGGGAATTTGTACACCCGTAACCCCTGCGGTACCACTTGTAAATGCAAGCATTCCTTGAAATAAACAATTTCCATTTGAGACATTTTAAATTTAAACAATTTTTTCTCAAACACATAAATCATATCTTTCAAAGATTTGAAACTGTTGTTATCACAATTGTCCTTGCTAGACATTGTCCCTGGTGCCTTGTATTGTTCATTAAACAAAATTCTTTTTAAATAGGGCACCATATTTACAACTAGTCCCCCATGTATTCTGGTTACAGTTGTTGACATCATTCCTAGGACAAGATGAATACCCATTAAAAGTAACTCTCTGCTCAGGGAGCACGTTGTTGTTGTTACATCTCCCTTCAGAATTGCAATTAGTCAATTTAGGGGAATAGAATCTTGAATAATGTTACCAGTACCTGTTTCTTTGTGTTCTGCCTGTTGTGGCTGCTCAAAAACGCCATCGGAAATAGCATCAAGGTCTTTGCCAAAGTAAATGGCACAATTAGTGCTTAATTCCTTCCTCGAATGGCTTTGCTGGTTAAAATTTGAAAAATCATCCCCATTACAGGGAAAATGCTGTTTTCCATCACCATGATGGACCTCGGCCATCGCAATCACATCACCACTCCTCCCTGAGGCACGCGAACAGCTGCCCAATCTGTTTAAAGAATTTTCATTACCTTGGGAGCAGGGACCTGCTCCATTCCATTGTGCTGTTGTGAAAACAGTTCAATAAGCCGAGTTAACTCATCCTTTAACTCAGCCACGTCCCTTTTAAGCTCTAAAAGTTCCAGGTGAAGCCCAGAATCAATGACTGGTGAAAAATCCAAGGGTTCAGGTGAATCCATGATGCCCAAAACACCACAAATAAAACCATGAAACCAATGGAGTGGTGAAAAAGTGATTACCAAAAAAACAAATAAACCAAAAAATAAGCAGCCTGGTGGTCAGTGTCTTAGTCCGTTTATTATATAAAAAATCAGTTAAGCGCTTTCATCAAACACAGTTGACTTCATCAGAACAAAGGACTTGTCTTAAAAAGCAATTTAAATAGGTTTAAAACAACCATGATTGGTAAAAAAACAGCCAATAAAAGCAATTGAATTAACATAAGTCATGAATATTAATGTTTAAAATAATCAGAGTAGGAAAGACCACTGGGTCAATATTGTTCACAGTCATAGTAATAAATAATAAAATAAATGAAGGAACTTGTCCAGTTTTTTTTTTTTAATACGGTAAGGATAGTCAAATAAGCATTTAACCCTGGATGTACATTTGCAGCCAACCTTAACTGCCACAACAACTCTTTTTACACAATAAATTTTGCCAACACCCCCCCCCCCTCCGGAATCTACTTGCACAATATCCAAACTATGTCTAAACAGAGCATTAGTTTCCCTTTTATTTTTTACATCATATAGATGCTCATATATTCTACCCAGCGGTCTTTCCTACTCTGATTATTTTAAACATTAATATTCATGACTTATATTAATTCAGTGGCTTTTATTGGCTGTTTTTTTTACCAATCGTTGTTTTAAACCTATTTAAATTGCTTTTTAAGAAAAGTCCTTTGTTCTGATGAAGTCAACAGTGTTTGATGAAAGCACTTAACTGATTTTTTATATAATAAACGGACTAGGAGACTGACCACCAGGGTGCTTATTTTTTGGTTTATTTGTTTTTTGGTAAGCACTTTTACACCACTCCATTGGTTTCATAGTTTTATTTGTAGGAAATGGAACATAATGCAAAAAAATGTGAATTCAAATGTTATAAATGTAACAAAATAAGACTATGGGAAAAGATAAAAAAGAGAAGAAATGTTACAAGTAGAAACAGAAGAAAAATTAGATAAGAAAAAATAATAAAGAGGTCATACAAGAAGGCTTTGAAATAAGTGATGAAGGCATAAACTGGGGGATAGTAAAAGGAAAAAACTTCTATTGATATAAGTGTACAGGACCGAAACAAAATTTAACGGGAGCAGTACAAAAGAATAAAGAAAGGAAATGGATGAAAAATATATATACAACTAATGGTGGGGTTAGTATAATAGCTAAGATACTCACAGACATAAGGTACGGTGTATGATTCTGACCTTTGAGAGGGTAATTGGCTAGGTTTTGGATGGTCCATTCAGGCAGCTAGCCTAGTAATTAGATATAAACTTATGAAACCATGACTCTAATGGAAAGGGAAAATGAAAATTTCAGAGTGTTTTCTGTAAATATGAATAATATTAAGAATATAGTAAGAAGAACAGGAATTTTGGAGTGGTGTAATATATGTGATATAGACATAATTATATTAGAAGACACAAGATTTTTTAAAACTGAAGAAAGATTACAAAATGAGAAACTATGGAGAGGAAACTGATGCGGAATAAGGTAAAGTCCCAAGACTGGAAAAACTCCCTTATCAGCCTCAACAAAAAGTTGAGATCCCTCATCAAATCTAATAAAGCTAGCTATGAAAACAGAACTTCAGAATATAGTAAAGATAACCACAATGCCTTCTATAGTTATGTAAATAATCTCCATGGCAATACTCAGATTTGCTCTGAGGTACTGAACAATGGTACCTCCTATACCGAGCCAACAGATATTGCCAATATACTAGCCGACAGATTCAGTGCCAACTTCACCCCCCCCAAAGGACCAATCACAATAACAGTAGACTGCCAGGCACCCAGTATTACTGCTTCACAGGTTAAAACAGCACTGTCCAAGGCCAAGAATACAGCTTCTATGGGACCTGACAATATGCCTGGCTGTGTTTTACATGAACTACAGAGTGAACTGGCACCTCGCCTGTGTGCCCTGTTCAATCACAGCCTCACTTCAGGCTTTGTACCTACCGAATGGTGCACTGCTACAGTCATCCCTCTCCACAAAGGAGGAGCAACTACAGACCCTGGGAACCATCGCCCCATTAGCCTGATGAGTCTGATATGCAAAGCTATGGAATGCATCATCATGGACCTAATAAACAAGGATATAGAGAATCTCCAAATTCTGGACGACACACAGATTGGTTTCGTGAAGGGTAGATCACGCCTGCTCAACTTGGTTGACTTTTTTGAGTCAAGTCACCAGAGCTGTGGATCTGGCCAAGGCCTTTGATACCATTCCCCACTCAGGAATTATAGAAAAACTCACTAAGCTAGGCATCAACCCCTATATCACTAGATGGGTTGCAAACTGGCGCACAGATAGAACCCACAGTGTGAAAGTAGCTGACTCCAAGTCAGACTGCCGACTAGTCATGAGTGGTGTCCCACAGGGTTTGGTCCTGGGTCCTCTCCTGTTTGGTATCTACTTCTCTGAAGTCCAGGCCAACACGAAGGGAATCTGGCTGACAAAGTTTGCATACGACTACACGTTGTGAGCTGTTATTAACTCCCCAAGTGATGTTGACACCCTACAGAATGGCCTCACTGAGACCAATGACTGGTGGCAGAACCATGGCCTTAAGCTCAATGCCAAAAAATGTGTCATCATCCCCTTTGAGAAAAACTCGATTCCCATGAATTGCCACATCAATGGTAGTACTGCCGCGGTGGTGCAGCTGTAGCATTGTTGCCTCACAGCAAGAGGTTCTCCCATTCGATTCTTGGCTGGTGTGCTGCGAGTGCCTTCTGTGTGGAGTCTGCATGTCCTCCCCACGGTCAAGTGGTGTTCCGAAAGACGTGTGAATGGGCGTGCTTTCGTTGAAGGTTGGGCATCGAGCTGGCAACTTGGCACCATAAAAACCTACTGCCAATCAAAAGCGGACCGGAGTTCCGCTGTGACGATCCCTAACTGGGAAAAGCCGAAAGACAAACAACAACCACATCAATGGTAGTCCACTGAACACAGAAGGTGTTATAAGAGATCTGGGAACACAGGTTGACAGCAAACTCTCTTTTGATCACCACATTGCCACTGTGGTCAGAAAGTCCTTCTATGTGGCACATCTCATTACAAAGGGTTTTGCATCCAGGAAGAAAGAGGTCATTGTCTCCCTCTACTCTTCCATCATTAGGCCAATCATCGAGTACAATGGCCCATTTGGCATGTACGTCACTAGACACCTGCAACAACTGGAGACACTGTAAAAGTACCTCACAAAGAGCATCCCAGACCTTAAACACTTGTCCTATATGGACAGACTCAAAAAACTCCAACTATTTTCTGTCTCATATCGCCTACTTAGAGGCAATCTCTGCTTGACTTACAAAGCTATGTCTGACCCAGCTCTGTTAGAAATGCTACATCTAAAGAAATCCCAATCCCTCTGCACCACATGCTCCAGAGACCTCGACCTCATTACCACAATCAACAGAACGTACTGGAGGGACAGGTTCATAACCCCAGAGACTGCCCATGATATGGAATAGACTTCCCATACATGTCAAGCAGAGCACCTCGCTGACCCTCTTCAAGAGAAATCTTGATGAGCGGATAGGAAATAGAAAATTCACCTGGGGATAACTCCAGTGGCTCTACTCAACAGAGGCACTGAGAACTAAGGTTGGGTGGCACGATGCCAGGGTAATTCTATGGTTAGGCTTGTAAAGGCCCCAGGGCAATTAGCCTAGTACACAGCTATGAACCTATAAAAGATAAACTGGAACATGGGACATGAAAGATGTTCTGGAATAGCCATATTCTGTAGAAATATAACATTGCACTCTTACACTAATGGTAAAGAGAGGGAAACATATTTCATCAGATTTTAGATTATGTAGTGATAAAATTGAATATTATAATAACAAGAGACTTTAATTGTGATTTAAGAGGCATGCATAAAAATAAAGGAAATGATATAAGAAAAATGTTAGAAGTTATATGATGTGGTAAGATAAACCTTTGGTATAAAAATTCATGGACTTACAAAAGGAGTATGCATAGAACTGAAATAGATTATTTTATAGTAACAGAATATTTAGTTATTGAAGAAAGGGAGGTAGTTGTATCCAGATTTTCTGATCCTCTTGCAATATGGATAGAGATAAAGGAAAACAAGAAATATATAAAACTAGGTGAATGAATAAAAAGGATAAATGAGAAAGCATGGAATGAAGAATGAAAGATATTAGTAATACAGTTACAGAAAGATCATATTAGTAGGAGAACATTTTATAAAAAATAGTCTGAATGGTGGATAATATTTAAGGAAAAATATAAAAATGTTTTTTTTGCAGTGGCAATATGATGTGAGAAAAGTAGAAAAACATGAAAGCACATATAATGATGCATTGAAAGATTTAGAACATAACAACAGAATGCACTTTCAAAAGGAAAAATAATTATATGAAAGAAATCAAGAAAAATACAATCATTGTTATATAAGCAAAGATATTTTTTACAAAGAAAAAAGAGAAAAAGTATAGAGTTACTTAAGCAGATTAGCAAAGGAGGATTGTGCTATAATGAGAGAAATAAAATAAGTACAAGGATTAGTAGAAAGAACCCAGGAAAAGATTAAGAATAATGTAGTACAATATGTACAAGATATGTCTGAAGAAAAAAGAAGGCAGTGAAAATAACATGGAAAGTAAAAAAGTTAACATTAAAAGAGAATAAGAAATTGGAAAAGGAGATTTCTTTATATGAGCATGATAAAATATTAGAAGTAAATCTAGATTTGACTGCAGGACCAGATGGAATAGGGTTTAAAATGTATAAATGTTTAATGGAATAGTAAAAAATATGTATTTTTTAAAGATTTTGAATAAATGGTTAAATGAAGGGTTTTATGTATAAAGAATTATGTAGTGGAATGCTTAAATTCATAAGAAAGACAGATGACAAAAAGCTGGAGACTGACAGTACTGAATAATAATAATTATAAGATTTTTATAAAAATAATAGAAAAAGATTCAAAACTAAAATGGAAAATATTATGGGAGATAGTATATTTAGTGGCTGTCAATAATTATTATTGATAGAGAAATTGTGAATGATATTATGAATAGAAAAGAAGAAGTAAAAATCATGATAGGAGACCTTAATAAGGCATTTGATACAACTGGACATGAAGATTTATGGGTAATAATGAAAGAATATAAGTGGGAAAGTTATGAAATTATGTATGTCACTGTATAGTAATAGTGAAGTAAAAATACTTGTAATGACTGGTTAAGTCAAGAGGTGCACATGAAGACTGGTGTAAGACAGGGGAGGCCAACGAGTTGTATACTCTTTGCATTAGTTATGTATGTGAAGGTATGTGAAATAAATTATAAAATGAAGGAGGTGGGTATATAATACCTGGAGCTTTAAGAATTCCAGTCACGTTAAAATATGCAGATGATGCTATAATAATTGCAAAAAAACAAAATTTGAATAAAAGAAGTAATAATTTACACAAATGGGTGTCTATAGGTAATAGGGATGGCTTTAAAAATAAAAGTAAGATTTAAGTGATGTAGTAAAGATAAGGGGTATATATTTTACAATTACTTCAATTTCTATATTAAGTATAACATTTGGGAATAAAGATATAAATAGAATTCAATTGGAAAAAAAACAAGAGAAGAAATAAAACAGATTTGCCCATTTTGAAGAACATATAAGTCATCATTCAGAAAAAAGATGATTTGACAAATTCAGTACTGACTGGAAAATAGCATACTTAGCAAGCATATTTATGCTGTCAACAGCTTTTGATAAGGAATTATTACAGATATTTTTCTCATTTATATGGGGTTCTAGATTATACCAAGTAAAAAGAGGAGTTTTGTACATAAATAACCCAGTGGAACATGTTGCTTCATTAAATGTGTTTAAAGGGTTAACAGTTGATAAATGAAAAAGATGAGACATTAGTAGTAAAATTATATAAATGCAAGTATGATACTGTGATGATAGGAGGTACTGCCAGGACAAGTAGCTGGAATTTTGTAAGTAATTATATGTCGTTTGTGAATATCAAACTGATTTACACAAGATGCTTGTGTTGCAAATGTATTAGAACTGTATGTCATGTATATCAAACTGATTTGTACAGATGTTTGTGTTGTAAAGGTATTTGCAAAGTGCTTGTGTTTGAAATGTATCCACAGTGTGTCCTACTGGAGAGAACAGAAATGTACATGCACTATTATAACTGTTTAAAAGTATTATTTTAACAGAGGTAACTGAAAGGTTAACCTTAGTGGAGCAAACTTTAAAATATATCAGAAATTAAATCACTTTACAGGCTAGGCCATAAAGATGCTACTTCATCAGTTTCACTGTAGCCAGAGACACAGAGTCTGTACTAGGAAGCTTTCTGTATTGTCTTTGGGGTAAACTAATTACTACTCTGGAAGCGTGGAGGTATGCAATTGTTTTATGATTTCCAGCACCTGCCACAGGTCTGAGAAAAAGCCCTTGTGTGTGTATTTTTACAGGTAGGTGCTAATCCTGCCAGCTTCCAGCAATGAGGGTCTGCATGGGAACTGGAAGTCAGACGACCAGAAGTGATGTCATTTTGCAAGCTATCCCTGAAGTAATATTTAAGATATTTTTGAGAAGTCTCTTAGTGACACTGAGCATTCTGTATTCTGTCTTGGGCCTGACAACAAGAAGGAGCATTCACCACATCATCTGCCTTGCTCTGTTAAGTAAGTAGGGCATAGTAACTCTCTTAGATTCAGTCAGAAATATAGTGAAGCTTAGTTTATTGTTTTTTATTTGTCCTTCAATGGTATTAAAATATTTCCTGTGATTTGAACTCTGATGTCACTGTGAATATATACTTAGTATTTTCTTGTTCTTTTAGTATTTATTATTAAATATATTTAAACCTTCCATTGTAGATGATCTTTGTAGAGATATGTAAGTTTTGAGAGTATTTGCACATTTATTTAGTGACAGTGTGTGGGCCACTCCTAATAGCCTTGCTCTTGGTCAAACTACCATTTGTATTAGTATTAATATTACACAGTAAAATTGGACACTGTTTGTTAATGGCCTTAAAGTAGCTGGTGAGGGATGCTGCTGGCAGTGATAACTACCTTACAGTCTGAGCAAAAGGGGGCATAGCTAGTAAACCTGTGCCAGCCTTTCCCAGGTGAGTGTGTACAAATCTCAAAGAGTGTGTGTGTGTGTCAGCTACTGGGGCAGGAACACGAAGTACTGGTTGGACAGACAGAGTGTTGGAGGACTTGGCTTGGAATCCTGGCTAAGGACTCAACTCATAGCTGTGCCAGTGAGGAGTCTTATTGGGGATCTGAAGAAAGAGAGAAGAACCAGACTGTGTTCCCTGTGTGCTCTTAAGGAAAACTGTGCTTGATTGTGCTTGATGCAGAGAACTGTATCTGGAGATACTGTGTGTGTACCTGTTATCCTTCAAGTGAATATTTCCTGCAGGTGCCAGTAGTGAGGATTGAGGCTCCTTGATTACTGGCCCACAGGCGGGGCATCACAGATACATTTGCGGGTATGGTAAAAAAGACTAAAAGAGAAAATGAGTGCAGAAAAGGAGAAATATAATGTTACAGTAAAACAAATTCCATGGACAACTTCAGTGTCAATGTTAAATTTATTTATCACAACATATCTGGTACCTCAACAGTTCTCCTTCAAAGGATAAATCACATTACTATAACTCCTTT
The DNA here is from genome assembly GCF_019279795.1 of Protopterus annectens. Taxonomy (NCBI): domain Eukaryota; kingdom Metazoa; phylum Chordata; order Ceratodontiformes; family Protopteridae; genus Protopterus; species Protopterus annectens. The sequence goes on along the minus strand of NC_056732.1, from coordinate 1,247,275,838 downwards.
CTTTATACCCAGTACCCCATGTTGATTCAAATAAATAATTACATTTTCCAAAAAAAAAAAAAAAAAAAAGCTCCAGTTTTAAAGTGCAAATACATTGATACAAACATAATTTTACATCATTTAATACATCTTTTAATACAATGACATCTTATGATAAAACAGTCTACTATTAATATCAAAAATAAATGAACAAATAAATAAATACCTGTGTGTGTGTGTGTGTGTGTGTGTGTGTGTGTGTGTGTGTGTGTGTGTGTGTGTGTGTGTGTGTGTGTGTGTGTGTGTGTGTGTGTGTGTGCGTGTGTGTGTGTGCCTGTGTGTGTGTGTGTGTGTGTGTGTGTGTGTGTGTGTGTGTGTGTGTGTCTGAGTGTGTGTGTGTGTGTGTGTGTGTGTGTGTGTGTGTGTGTGTGTGTGTGTGTGTGTGTGTGTGTGTGTGTGTGTGTGTGTGTGTGTGTGTGTGTGTGTGTGCGTGTGTGCGTCTGTGTGTGTGTTTGTGTCTGTGTAAAAGAGAATGGTGACTAGCTGGACTAGTTATAGGAAAGAGGTGATACTGATAACTCAGACTTGTGTGAATACTTACATAGCTACCGAACTTTGATACCTCAAATCCCCTTTTAGGGAAGCAATATCAATTCAAACACACTGCTGAAGCCATCCATTCAAGTGTGGGCTTTCTGACACTTCTGCTATGAATCTTCTTTGTTTTAAGCAGTTAATACTCAGTTCTATAGAACATGGGATTAGATAGACAAGTGTTCAAATCTGGCAATGTATAAGTGCTGTGTGCATGTGTTTAAGGGAATAGTGACAGTCGTGACTGGCTTACTAAACAGATTTGATATGGAAAACTCCAACCTGTATGATTTATGGCAACAGCAGTTAATTCACAGTTCTATAAAAGATGGGATTGTATAAGCAGGTGTTTGAGGCAAAGTGTAACTACACAGTGTGTAAGAGAATACTAACAGACAGGATTTGCTTCTTTAAGAGATCTGATGTGTACAGTTTCACTTAGTGGAAGCATCTACAATAGCAGAGAGAGAGAGAGAAAGAGAAAGCTCAGGTTTCAAGTGTGTGTTTTGTGTGAAAACTATGATGTAACATCAGTGGGTTATGTACAATTATAGAGATGTTAGTCTATTTTTGTAACAGAATACTGACAGGCAGTGGTAACGGTTGCATAGCTACATGTTTTTGATCTCTTATACACACTTTAGCTCAATACATATCCATTCAAGCACAGTGATCAAGTTATCCATTCTACTATATATTTTGAATCAACTGTGGTAGGAGTAGTTTTATGGCATTAGCTGTTAGTGTACAAGTGTAGAGACTGTATGATTTACAATGAGAGGTATTCAAATCCAGCAGTGTGTTTCATCCTGTGATTATGTAAAATAATAAATGTTAATAGGCAGGACTGGCTACTTACTTAGTTGATATGATTGTGTACATTTCTCTGTTCAGGTTACATTTACCCAGGGTGTGAGTTTTCACTCCTGAGGTGTTTTGTACCTTTACTTATATGTGCTTTTGTACCTTTTGACATTCCAACAGACTGCCTAAGTAATACCTTCAAGCATGTGATTCTTCTGTGACGTTATCAATTACTGCACAGGTCTGGAGAATTTTGATGTACATTGCAGATGTTCACTAAAGTACTGTGTAACATATTATTTTGTTCAGAATCAAGTGGTGACAGCAGAGATGATTTATTCAACAGAACTTAATGTATGAAATGCATTATGGTGGTAACACTGTTACAAGATCTTGGTTTTGATCTCCAGGGGATATACTCATTTTAAGGCAGCCCATATGCATTTACATATACTCTGCTCAGGTTATACCTTCATTTGTGTTCCTTCTTGCAATAGTGTTATGATGTCTTCTGTAGCATCAGCAGAAACTTCACATGCCTACAGACTGTTTGACTTAAATGGCCATGTGTTTATATGTAGCACTGTCTACCTTTTATGAGTGTGTATAGACAATATATATATTTATATATATATATATATATATATATATATATATATATATATATATATATATATATATATATGTATATATATATATATATATATATATATATATATATATATATATATGTATACGTGTGTGTGTGTGTGTGTGTGTGTGTGTGTGTAAAATACAAACATCGGTGACACACTGGAATGGCTTACTCACCACCTCTGTTATTTTATGTTTTTTGGATGGGTGGCTGACCTTCATCCCCTACTTGCTGTATTTTCTTGTGAGTATGACAAGTTTAATGATGTTTGCATTACATTTTCTGTTCCATGACTGTTTGCACAAAGCAGCATAAGTAATCAATGACAGGGACTATTTATTGTAATTTTTTGTTCTATGGCAAAAACTAATGAGAATTTGCCTTGGACAGCAAGGATTTGCTGACTATGATGCAACAAATGATGGGAATGATGCACTGAGGACACCAGTGTTCTAGGCTTGACCAAAAATGTATGTCAGCTGTATCGTTTTCCACAGTTCAATGACAATGTGATGTGATGTTGCAACTGTCTGTGAGGTATGTTAAGGGTTGTGAGCACAAAGCTCAGTTCAGTAGTCATTTTCCACAGTCTTATCAAAAACCCTTCTAATGAGTCATTTGTCATTAGTGTGTTAACTGCGGTATGTGCAGAAGCAGCAGCAGCTAACATCCATGTAATATGAATCTTACATGGGTACACATGCTTTCCATGTAATATGATTCTTACATAGGTACACATGCTTTCCATGTAATATGATTCTTACATAGGTACACATGCTTTCCATGTAATATGATTCTTACATAGGTACACATGCTTTCCATGTAATATGATTCTTACATAGGTACACATGCTTTCCATGTAATATGATTTTTACATAGGTACACATGCTTTTCATGCAATATGATTCTTACATAGGTACACATGCTTTCCAAACCCATCACATAATAGAGTGGAACAGTGCATGAAGCAGTTGTCCATACACAATAATGAATTAATGCTCATGTGTTATGATTACTTCTGCTTAGAGAGTTGACTTTCATTAATGGTCTTGCTATCACACTTTTAATCATGTCCATATTCATACACATACATACATAATTATTACATTTGTCTCCACATATATGTATTTGTTTTTCAAGTTTTCCTCCTTTGCTAGATTTGATACATATGCCCATAGGAATTTCTAAACTTTTGTTACTTGCACATCTTCAACAGCATAATTTCCTTCTAACATTTACTGACTGTTTTTCTTAACGTGAATGTAAATGTCAGTGATGTTCCACATGTCCTTTAATGTAGTCATTGCAATTTACAGCAGATCAACCCTCCTTGTCCACTTGTTGGTAGGTTTCCCTTTGCTTTTATGTATTCCTAATTTACCTATTTGTTATTGTGCTGTGTGTGCATTTGCTTCTAGATGTCACTTTTTTCACACGTTCATAGATGTATACTAGGCTAACTGTCCTGACAGGCTATTTTAAGCCTAGCCAATAACTTGAGGCCAGAATAACCCACCCACCTTTGTGCACAGTTCTTTGTTTACATAATGTACACAAACATAGGTAGAGCCCCAACTTACCTCAACATGGATATGAATCTCAGTTGTGGACTTGAGCTGAGGTTGCTCATTGTGTTGTGTGCCTTGATTTCTAAGATATCTGATTAACAATGCTGCTCATCATGCAAGGGCAGCTGATCACGTCAGCTCCAGCACAACATATATACAGTGTCAATGAATCCCTGGGAAAGTTATTATAAATTCTAATTAAGCACAAAATAACACTATGAAAGACATCATATTTCTGTGATATTAAACAGAACATTAACAGATGTTTTTCTTATTTTACAGCAAACCTATGTATTGAGTACAGCTGCCTAATTAAATAAGTCATAGAAATTTGAGGTGACCATTATCACAATTATGATATTACTGCCTTTGTTCTCTATAATTTTACATGTAATTATACTCAGAAGTAAAGAAAAAAAACATTAAGGATTAAAATATTTCACGTAAGTACAATATTTTACATGGTTAGTATGTGATTTAAAGATCTGACTCATTTGTAGATAAAGTTGGAAAGCAGTACGTGAACTACATCTTCATTCCAAGAAACCAACGAAAAAACAGAAATAGCTGAAAAACGGTTTTACTTCGAATCAAAACAATAAAACAAATATATTTCACATAAAACAATGATACGATATTACAATCCGTAAGCGCTTTCATTTAGCTTGTGCTAAAAAAACTAAAGCTATCTTTACACCAAAAGCTGCAGTCATTCCAAGAACTTGCAGGCTCCCGCACAAATACACAAGGAAGAGCACTACTGTTTCTGCCAGTTTTACATCAGCCTAAAAGAAAATCTGGGAGCAGTACGGTAGCATTTATTTGTCTGTGATTATTATTATTATTATTATTACTTAGTTAATTCTTCACTCCCTATAGTTGCTTATAAATTAATTAATTATTCTGTTTTTTAACCATTATTGTATGTCAGTTGTGGTTATCATAGACAGCTTTTTTTATCATGGAAAGCCTTTTTGTTTAGTAGACGTAACGTGCTATAGCTGCTTGTACTTATTTGTCAAATTTGTCACTAAGAGATACTTTAAAGTAGATCATTCAATATTCACATTGCTTTGCAGGGTAAGAAACCATGGCAGAAAATATTCCCCATACTCTGTATTTATGTAAACAGATGATACAGTGGAAAAAGTGTTTCTGACAGAAAAGAAAAAATAAATAAATCACATGTCTATGGCCTTTCTTAAGGGTAAGCAATGGGCATTTAAAGGCAAACAGACCCTGTCAAAATGGTTAAGCATTAAGCATGCACAATGCATTTTGTTATGCAACCAATACAACCAAAAATATGGCACCAGGTTAAAAAGTTATGCAGTAGCATACAATGTATGATTTCCAGTTTCATGATTTTTAACAGCCAAGAAAAAAAAAAACTCTGTCAATAATCATATTCTCATAAGTTAAGATCTAGCTGACATTTGAAGTTAATTAATGCCGCCAATTAATGTTTTATATGTTTAACATTTAACAATAGCTCAAAGCTACAGTTTTCATTAAAATCTGGTCTTCTACAGGTATTGAGTTGCAGCTGCCAGTAACTGTCATGTATTTATGTAAATACACTTGATGTGATAGAGCTCCACCTTCTTTTACAGGAACTAAGCACTTTTAACATTTTAAAGTAAAATAATGGCCTTTTGTCAAACTGTAAAATATATACTTAGGTAATTCATTTCTGTTGTCTTTATTCTGAATAGCATAGAAATGTTTGTTTTCACTAATTCCCCAACAGTCATGTCAAAGTTAAAGTAAAGGCTTTACAAACTCTGCATCTAGCCTCATCGATCACACTTGTTGTTTTGCCTAGAACAAGCATTTGGGATATTGTTGTATGTAGAATATAAATATATATATATATATATATATATATATATATATATATATATATATATATATATATATATATGGGTCTACTCTGATTCACTAAAAACTCATTTCACTGAATTTCAATTCACCCTCAAAAAATTGCTGAAAGCTCAAATCACTGAAAACTCATTTCACTGAATGTAAGTACTGTTGGGCAAATAAAATGTATATGCCCTTTTCCCCACTGTAGTGCAATCCTGGAGTTAGTATATATAAAGTTTGGGGGGTAGGGGGAACAGCCCCCCCATCTACTTAGCTTTTATATTTATGAATCTCATTTCACTGAAAGCTAACAATATAAAAGCAAAAGTAGGTGGGGGGCTAAGCTCCCCACACCACCCAATGTGGGGGGCTGTGCCCCCTACCCCCTCTAATTATATATACTAACTTCAGGATCGCACTACAGTGGGGAAAAGGGCATATACATTTTATTTGCTCAATAGTACTTACATTCGGTGAAATGTGATTCAGTGAATGAGTGATTTCAGCTTTCAGCGATTTGGTATGAGTGTTTTGAAATTCAGCAAAATGGGTTTTCAGTCAGTCAAAGTAGACCTATAGATATATATATATATATATATATATATATATATATATATATATGTGTGTGTGTGTGTGTGTGTGTGTGTGTGCATTTAAACACAAGATGCAATTCACAGTCATGAGATCCCTTTTTGCTTAACTGGTTCACCACAGCTTTTTGAGATCGAGCAAATTCTTGATGCTATGGACCCTTTTTTAGGCACATTAGAGAACTGAACTAACTTACTTTTGTATGGCTGGGAATCTATGCTTAATAAGCAAGTTGTCTAGAAACAAAATTTAAACAAAACCTGAATCTATGGAATATGTACCCTTGTCTTATAAATATAAAGCACTTGGATGGACTGAATGTGTTGAAAAATATAAAAGAAACTTGTACAAAATAAGGCAATTAATCTAAAAAAAGAAGTGGATCTGCATAAATACTGCTGGCAGACTAGGATATATACCTGCAAAGCATCAGCCTTAAACGGAAACTATAAACTTGAGCTGCTGTTAAAGGCTTGACCTTTAAAATATTAGTTTGTAATATTGCTTATGAGTGTCAGTTATGCTAGAATGCATAAGCAAGTGATTACTGGTTGAATCATTTTAGTATGGTGAATTGTTCAAACATGAGACTTTACATTTCTTAAACTGTGCAAATAAATGAGTTTGCAGTTTTTAATTGAAGTGCTTGAACATGGGAACATACATTTCACATACTACGCAAATAAATTAATTTGAAATTTAAGAGGCTTACTTGATTGTCTAATTTTTGAAACATTGGTCTGTTAAATTCAGTTAAGAGTCAAGCTTTTTAAGTCTATGCTGTTTTTTGTTTTGGCAGTCATGGCAGGCAACTTCAAGGAGTGCTTATGGCATGAGGTAACAACCACTTCCTAAGTTTTCTTTAAAAATACATATCATCAAGTTGCTTTGAGGCTGCTATGTAATGAGCAGTCTTCACAATTATAAAGCACTGTAGTTTGTATGCTACATAATGATGAAGGGTTAGATTTGCAGTTATAAGTAATGTTAGCGGTGCAGCAGGTAGCACATCGACCTTTGGTTCTGGAACACTAGATGTTTACAGGTTCTATTCCCACTCCAGATGACTGGATTATTGACAGTGCTGTACAGCACTGGGGGTTGTGCAGTCCTGATTGTGTTGCCATTCTGATGAGATATTAAACTGAAGTCCTATCTGTTTAAGTTGTTGATAGATTGGATGGATATAAAATATACCACAGCAGCTATTGAAAAGAGTAAAGGTATTTTATTTATATACAAAAATAACTTTTATTTACAAAATATTTGCATAGTTACAAATATTTACAAATGTACAAATCTATATATATATATATATATATATATATGGTTCTACCTGACATAGTCGAAACCACACAACACCGACAACCACATCACCGACACCACATATTCGACAGTCCATAAACACGAAACCACACATAACCGACAACGAAATAACCGACGGTACACAAACACGAAACCCCATACACTGCACACACCACAATAACAATTGAAAACAAAACACATCCCCATTCCACAAACCACACACACAACACAAGCACACCAAAATCCTTACAAGCCCACACTAAACCTTACCCTAACCCTAAGGTCACACTTACCTCCCCGCTCCCTAACCCTAACTCACTTCACCCGCCTATCGCTCCTAACCCTAACTCACTTAACCCACCCCTATCGCTCCTAACCCTAACTCACTTAACCCACCCCTATCGCTCCCTAACCCTAACTCACTTAACCCACCCCTATCGCTCCCTAACCCTAACTCACTTAACCCACCCCTATCCCCACAGACCGCCAATCTCCACACTTACCTGCCTCGCACCCTAACGTCCGTCACTACCGCATACTCACACAGCCTTTCCCCATGTCGGCATCCTCGGCGTTGGTGTTGTCATCCGTCGTGTCGGTCTTCTGCATTGTCGATGTTCTGCCACTCGGGATTCAAGGTCTTCTTCACTTTCGATCTTCTGGAGTCTGGTTCGATGTCGGTCTTCTGCGCTGTCGACGAAGTCAGGTAGAACCATATATATATATATATATATATATATATATATATATATATATATATATATATATAAATCTGTTTACATATATTCATAATTTCCGTTACAATCATACTAAATTTCAATTCTAATTAGACCCCACTCTTTCTCCATAATCACCATCTGATTCTACTTAATACTGTTGCTGAAATCCATTTACCATTAAACATATAATTTCATTTAGTCTTTCATTTCATATAACGTTACATAAAACAACTTTGCATCTGTTCTTTTAACATATTCTTTACTTCTAGTCTTACAATATCCATATTTAATCATATTAATGTTTATTTTACCCACATCTTTTATATCTTCTAAAAACTTCTTTGCATACCTTTCTCTACAACTTTTTTACTCATTTACATTTCAAACACATGTTCTGTAGTTGTTTCTTCTTGACAATATAAAAATATTCAATTTTCCTTTCTATGGCATATTCCCTTTTACTGCCAATTTATCTATTACGAATCTCCACAAAAATCTTGACATTCTACTTTCTAATTACACCATTTGCTTCTTAATTTTATAGCTTTACTTTTTTATCTATTAGATTTTCTCATGGTTTTACACAGTTATGTTTTATCATTACATTCTTATACCATACTTTTTCTATAGTGTTAATTTTTATTTTCCACAAAAATAGCATTTCTTGGTAACATTTTATTTCATTTATACATCCTTTTTCTCTTTTACTCTTTTTATGATGTCCCACAATTTATCATACTTACATTTATACAATTTCACTACTAATATCTCATCTTTTTCATTTAAGCACGTTAACACTTTGTACATATTTAATGAAACAGCATATACCACTGGGTTAATTAGCCCTAAACTTCCTATTTCTTTATTTACATACAAAACTCCTTTTTTATGAGGTTTAATCTAGAACCCATATAAACAAAAATTATCTGCAAGAATTCCTTTTCAAATATGGTTGGCAACATAAGTATGCTGGCTAAGTATGTTGTTTTTCCCATTAGTACTGAATTTATCAACAAGCCTTTTTTATGATAATTTATATGTTCTCCAGAAAAGACAGGTTTGTTTTATTTCTTCTATCATTTATTCCCTTTGAATTCCACTTACTTCTTTATTTCCACATTTTATACTAACATAGAAATTTCATTTGTTGTAAAATATATACCCCCTACTTTACTACATCACCTAAACCTTTACTTTTCCATTTATTTATATCCATCCAATCACCTTTAGATGCTCATTTATGTTAATTATTTATTTTACCTCAATTTTTTGCAATTTTTATAATGTCATCTGCATTTATTAACAGAATTGGAATTCTTAACACTTCAGGTGTTATATATACCACCTCCTTCATTTTGTAATTTATTTTACACATACTATCACATTCATAACTAATACTATCAAATGTATAACTAATGCAAAGGGTATGTATCTCATTGGGTACTCTTCTTCAGTACCTCCTGGTTTAACTAGCCATTTACAAGTATTTTACTTTATTATTACTATACACTGACATATATAATTTCCTAACTTTCTGATGTATTTTCTTTTCTTTCCTTATTACCCATATTTCATGTCCAGTTGTGTCAAATACCTCATTAAGGTCTGTTATCATGATTTTTGCTTCTTCTTCTTTTCTATTTATAATCTCATTCACAACTTTACTAATTCTTGACAACCCTTCCCCTTTATGCTATATACTATCTTCCATAACATTTTCCATTTTAGCTTCAAATCTCTTTTGCATTATTTTCATAAAGATTTTATAAACATTATCATTTAATTCTGTTGGTCCCCAAAGGTGAGTGTGCTACCTGTTGCACCACTGACAGTGACTGCAAATCTTACCCTTCCTCATGGTGTACATGCAAACTAGAGTGATTTATAATTGTGGCAACTGCTCACTGGGTATCTTCTTCCATATGAATTTAAGTACTCCACTACATAATTCTTTATACATGAAACCTTCATTTAACCATTCATTCAAAATCTTTAAAAAGTATTTTTTTTGCCAGTCCCTTATATTTTTATACATTTAATACCCTATTCCATCTGGTTCTCCAGACAAATCTATATTTACTTGTCCTAATACTTTATCTTGTTAATTTAAAAAAATATCCATTTCCAACTCTTTTTTTCTCTTTTTCTGTTCACTTGTTTTGCTTTCCATGTTTTTTTACTACCTTCTTTTTTCATTAAACATTTCTTGTACATATTGTACTAGACTGTTTATAGTCTTTTCCTGAGTTAAATTTCTCTTTTTACTTTATTTCTCTCATTAGGTTACCATCTTCCTTTACTAATCTGTTTAAGTAGCACAATACTTTTCTTTTTCCTTGTAAAAATATCTTTGCTTATAGACAATTATTGTATTGTTTCTTGATTTCTTTCATGTAATTCTTTTTCTTTATTAAAGTACTTTCCAATACATTGATATACGCTGTTTTATATTTTCTTTCTCTACTTTTTTCACATCATATTGCCACACTATGAATTTTTTAAATATTTTCCTTACATACCATCCACCATTTATAATCATTTTTATAAAATGTTCTCACAGTAATATGGTCTTTCCTTAACTATATTACTAATCTCTTTTATTCTTCATTCCATGGTTTCTTATCTATCCTTTTTATTTCTTTGCCTTTCTTTTATATATTCCTTGTTTTTCTTATTTCTAGCCATATTGCAAGATGATCAGCAAATCCGGTTTCAATTACCCCCCCCCTTCTTTAACTAAACCTTCTGATATTATAAAATAATATATTTCAGTTCTATACATACCCCTTTTGTAAGTCCATGATTTTTAGTCCCAACATTTTAACTTACCACATCATACAAGTTCTAACAGTTTTCTTATCACATTGTCTTTCTTTTTACGCCTACCTTTTAAATCACAATTAAAGTCTGCCTTAATTATATTATTCATATTATCACTACGTAGTCTAAAATCTGAGTAAATAAGCTTTCTCTTTCTTTGCAATCGGTGTAAGCATATGATGCTACAGTTCTGTATACCTATTCTTTCCATTTAAAATCTACAATGGTTAACCTTCCAATTTTTGCTAAAGTTGCATCTGATATCCTTACTGGATTTCTACAGAATATAGCTATTTCAGAACATCTTTCATTTCTTAAACTCCAGATTATCTTTCCTACCCATAGTTTCTCTGTTTGTAATCTTTCTTCATTTATTAAACATCTTGTGTCTTCTAATATAATTACATCTACATCACATGTATTACACCACTCCAAAATTCCTATTCTTCTTACTATATCCTTAATACTATGCACATTTATAGAAAGCAGTCTAAAATTGTCAATTTCCCTTAAATTCATGGTTTCCTAAATTCATAGCTAATTACTAGGATTACTTTCTTAATATGCCAGTCTAAGCCTAGCCAGTTTTCCCTCCAAGAGATAAGAATCAAACACAGTCCCTTGTGTCTGGGAGTCAAACACCTTAACCATTAGATCAATCCATACCTCCCAACTGTACTGAGTTACTCAGTTTTTACCGGGTTTTGGGGACCAAATAGTGGGGTGCCATGATTCCTGTGTGGCACCCCTTCATTTCCGACTTTTCCCTAGCTTTTTTTTATTTTAAATTTTTTTTCCTGGCTTTGAGCTGATGTCATCATATGTGCGATGACATCAGCTCCATCAGGACTACCAGCCTGTCGGAATTGAGATCAAGGACTTAGTGCACACATTTCCGGACTTTTGAGTGATTCTATTTCCGCTGGATCTGCAAGCAGGAAACAGTATTATTTCAAATATGGATGGATCTATTCTGCAATCTGCAGTCCCGGGTGAAATCTCTTATCTGCAAGTTCCATGCAATGATGAGAGTGAACCGGGAAGTCCAGGGTTCGGAGGAAACGTATTTGCAATGAGCGGGAATGGAATGAGTATGAGAAACATGTTTTTTATTCTGCCGCAAGCGATGCTGTGTTGTTCAAGTGGATCTATCTGCCATTCTGTATGTTTTTTTTTTTTATTTATTTTGCCACAAACTGGGTGAACGAACTGTGTGTGTGTGTGAGACTAGTCTAGCAAATGTTTCATGACTACACTCTACACATGATTTGAACTACCTCTGAGTTTGTGTTCTGGCTTGGTGAAATGAGTAGGAGAAACATTTTTTATTCTGCTGCAACGCAAGCAGTGTTGTGTTGTTCAAGTGGATCTATCTTCCGTTCTACATGTATTTTTATTTATTTTGCCGCAAACGGGGTGAACGAACTGTGTGTGTGTGTGACTAGTCTAGCAATCATTTCAGGACTACACATGATTTGTACTGCCTCTGAGTTTGTGTTCTGGCTTGGGGAAATGGCATCATGTGGATGTGAATACAGGAAAGGTTAAAAGTAGTTAGCAAACCGTATTTTAAGTCTTGACTTGTAAACATAATTGGATAACAAGGTTTGGTTTCATTCTCAGCAGTTTGCAACACTACTTTCTCATTAAGGAGATTTTTGCAGTATCACAAGTCATCATGTAGTTTAGGGTTGGCTAGGATTCTGGGAGTTGGGCAATTACTGATAAAGCAGGACAGCAGCTCACAGACCAACAATAAATGGGGTTGTATTAAAAATAAGCTTTCATCCTGTTCCCTAGACTTGGCCGTAAAGCACTAACAGTGGACAGAAAATAGCCTTAAGTCGGATTAATTTTGTTGTTTAGCTAGAGCTCATTTAGCCAGCAGGCCTCTTTCGTGGATAATGTGAGATCCCATTCCAAGCATAGATTTGGGTCTGTGATGTGAGTGATAATGGCTTCACAGGAGCTGAGATTAAAATGTAATGTATGTCTCAAAAATCAGTTCATACTTGTTTGAATAGAGAGCATAGGAATGGAGCTTCCACTCGAGTTTATGGTAACTACAGTGATTAGTAGCATAATGTTTTGCATCTCAGAACCTGCTGAAGAAGGCTTAATCAGATACTGGAGTATTGGGGAGTTAATAATGCAGAGCTGATAAAGAGCAACACTGTAGACAATTACAATCAAGCATGAGTCAGATGTACATAATTTGCAGGTGGCAGAATAGTGTGAAGTTTATGCAGTTAAATGCCTCTCAAAGGGGAGGATATACTAACATTATAAGGGGGAAGAGTGTAGAGAAGGTTAATTGGGTAAGAAAATGGGGGAGGAAGAAAACCAGAGATGAAGAGCAAGGCATACTGATTTAGTACTGTCAGTGCTGCAGCTTTATCTCTATGACAAAACAGGAATAGGGGAAATTAGGTATAGTAAAATGATTCATTTGCAGTAGCATGCTTGTCCATTAGATCAGGTCTGGTCTGCATATCTCTGAAATAATTTATGGCAACATTCCATTGAGGAAAACATCTAAGGGTGGCAGGGCTAAGTTTCTTAGGGGAAGGTCATTAAATCATTACTTTTTACTTTAAAGAAATAAATACAGGTTTAAATTATTCTTTTATTTTTTTATGTTTGGTTACACTTAATGGAAACATGAGACCTACCTGTGTATTCCATATTTGTGGTTTAGTGCTAAAAGTGGATGTTTTCACATGATATTTAAAAAATGATGAACATTGGTACAACTAAGGCCTTTGCATTTTTCACTGTCCCTTCAAGCTCTGTAGGCTGTTTGCACTGCTCAAGGCTCCGTGTTCTGCACTTTATAGATGAGTCAGTGTGAAACATAGCATGTATTTAGTTGAAAGCCAACTTGTCTGCTTTTTCTAATGAGAAGCTTAACATCACTTTCTGACAACAAGCCTTTATTGGGGAGGGGCAGCTTTGAAGTGACCTTGTCTTCAAAATGGTCAGTCAGCGATTTGTTTTGCTACCGTACATACGTTGAAAAATATTGTTAATAACAGACACAAGAAACAATGACATACTATATTAAAATCATACCCCAATGATAATTCTGTTGCAGAACTTAGCTTGTATAAAGTATTTGAATTATAATCAGAAAACCAGCAACAGAAATGTTGTTTAACAAGCTCTTTCTCCAGCCAGTTCAGATCAAATCTCTCTATGTTCCTTTTCCTACAGAATGTTGAGAGGTGATCTGTGCATGGCATACAAGGCATCCTTGGATCCCACTCTGATGGACCGTGTTGGGTATATGCAAAACAAATGGCACCAGAATTACCTGATTTAGGGATTTCACACATTAGAGGGACAGACAGGTATATGTCTTACAGAATTCCCCTTTTCTGGAACAGGTTTCCCATCTGTATGAAGCAGAGCTTTTTCCTAACCCTATTCAAGAGAAACCTGGACTAGTGCATGGAAGTTAGAAATGCACTCCAGGTCTAGCACCTGTATCTCTAATTGAGAGAGGCAGCCTGCCACTGTGTTTCTTGTTTTGTGTAAAAGGGGTCAATGGTTTGAAAACAGGTAATCTGTATCCACCACTGGCCAGATGCATTTTCTTTGAATGTGGTGTGGTTTTCAATGCTGTTTTGATGAATGTGAGTTTCAAGGGCAGAGAAGTTTTAATGCCAAGTCTATTTTTATTGTGAGACAGTAAGTATTGCTTTGTTTAGCAGATGTCCTAGTGTTTGTGCATTGTGCTATAAAATGTAAAAATAAAATCCAAATAATCATTGTAGAAGTAAAGCAGTATGCACACATTAGTGTTTTTGGTAAATGGGACGAAACAGATAGGCAATGGGACATTTGAATGGCTGCAGGGGGACTCTGGTGCCATATTTTGGTTGTCTGTTCTTCAGTTTGCGTTTGAAAGTTGGTATCCCACAATTCCGTTAGCGGGCGGGGTTACATAATTATGTATTCAAATTTGATGTTAATCAGCGCACAGATTTGTACCTATTTTTCATGGGCCTTGTCCAGATTTTTGATGTTTCCAGGTTGAGAGGTATGGATCAATCCCCAATCATTAGTTGTATATATTCTTTTTCACCTATATCCTTTCTTTTTTCTTTTGTACTTAAGTCTTAACATTTTCTTTTTCTGTATTTTATCTTTTACCAAAACAATTCTTTTTTTTCTGTTTTACTACCTCCC
Organism: Protopterus annectens; assembly: GCF_019279795.1. Classification (NCBI taxonomy): domain Eukaryota; kingdom Metazoa; phylum Chordata; order Ceratodontiformes; family Protopteridae; genus Protopterus; species Protopterus annectens. Next base: position 1,247,260,767 of record NC_056732.1, on the reverse strand, counting down.
AATGTATGTCTTCTTTATCACTTATTTCAGAACATTCTTCTCTGTACTCTTTACTATTTTTCCTCATGTGTTTTTTCTTCTATTTCTACTGCTTCTAAATTTATTTTTCTTTGTTCATTTTCTTCTCTTTCTTTTTCATTACTCTTGTTTAACTTTTGCAATCCATCCATAAATGTCCATTTTGTTATATTTATAAGATTTTAAATAATATTTTTGCATCATGTCCCATTTCCCCACAAATATATTTTCTTTTGTCACAGTTACTTATCAAATGCCCTTCTTTTCCCCAAAAAACAAAAAAGTGTGTTTCTTGTTGTCCCTAGTATTTTACAGCACCCATACCTCCACATTTATTATGCTTGGTATGTGCATAATTTTTTTTCTCTTTCTATTTTTAACACAACATTACAATCTCAGCCACCAGTCCATAAACCCCTTTTGTCATAAACTTTTGCAGTGTCCATTACTTCTTTACCTAAAGTTTTCAAACATCCTTTCAATTCTGAAACAAAAAAGAAACAGCTGCGGGTAAAACCAAGGTGCAAAAAAATAAGTAAAAATATAAACACAATGCACCAAGGTAACACACAATAACGTTTAATGAAAACAAAAAGTAAAAGACAGAGGTAAGCGCTTTCGCAACAATAGTTGCTTCATCAGACAAAGATCAAGTGAATAGCACTGCTTAAATAGGTAAAAAAACAATTATCTCATCAATTAATGATGTCATACACCAAAAGTTATTTAAAGAGACAGTTACAACATGAGCATAGTAATGGTATGAATAAGATATAAAATGCTGAATAAATACTGTATAAAATACATTTGCATATGCATAAAATGTAATATAATAAAGGTAACAATAAAAATAAAAATGAACAATAAAAATTGTCAATGTTTAAGGCGTCTAGCTTTCAAGAATGGAATCAAAGAGGTGGTACCATTGAGGCCTGGGTATCTTTCTGCATTAAGTTTCAGTATCCATTTCTGTTCATGGTTCTCTGTAACATTTTCTATATCTCCACCTCTCAGATTTCTATATATGTGTTGCAAGACAAAGAATTTGAAGGAATGAGAAGTGTCTGTGCACATAACATGATTAGCAAGTGCATTTGTTTGGTTATTATTCCTAATGTCACAGATATGTTCTAAAATTCTGTCTTTATAAAGCCTATTAGTTTTGCCAACGTAGAAGGCAGGACATTGCTGGCAAAAACAAAAGTAAATGACATCAGTAGTCTTGCAATCTGAATAAGTGTTGGAATGTAGTGACTATGGATGGATATCACCATCGTCTTTTACGAATACTCCACGCTTTAGCTTTAGGAACAATAGGTCACTTAAACAGTATCTCTTTGATTCTATTCTTGAAAGCTAGATGCCTTAAACATTGACAATTTTTATTGTTCATTTTTATTTTTATTGTTACCTTTATTATATTACATTTTATGCATATGCAAATGTATTTTATGCAGTATTTATTCAGCATTTTATATCTTATTCATACCATTACTATGCTCATGTTATAACTGTCTCTTTAAATAATATTTGGTGTATGACATCATTAATTGATGAGATAATTGTTTTTTTTTACCTATTTAAGCAGTGCTATTCACTTGATCTTTGTCTGATGAAGCAACTATTGTTGCGAAAGCGCTCACCTCTGTCTTTTACTTTTTGTTTTCATTAAACGTTATTGTGTGTTACCTTGGTGCATTGTGTTTATATTTTTACTTATTTTTTTGCACCTTGGTTTTACCCGCAGCTGTTTCTTTTTTGTTTCTATTTTGTTTTTATTCGGCTAAAGGGCGCATGCGTTTATGGAGGATTCCTCTACTGAAGTGACTATGGATGGATATCACCATCATCTTTTACGAATTCTGGATATTCCAGTAAACCCACTTTTGAATATGGACTTATGTGATGGTTTCAATGATACTTCAACTACTCAACGCATACCTGAGTTTCTTGAGCAATATAAAAATTTGGAAAACTTAATGTATAAATACAAGAGGCTACAATGGCAGCGCCTGCACTTACAAGCTTCACTGGAAGCCAAGATTATCCCTCATGGTCTCAGAATACTCAACATGCCTACTTATGGAGAAACCTATCCTGTCTTACTACGTAAATGGCAAGAGCTTAACTTACAGTTTAGCTCCAAATACATGGAACTTTTATTGGAATTTTTTTCACCAACTGAACTTGAGCTGAAAGCAGAAATCATTGCTTTAGAGTCCAATATTACTGAGAGTTTCTCACCAGATATTACCATCAATAAGATGAGCCAGTTGCAAGATAGTATAATCGCTTATGAAAAAAAGCTGCAAACAACTAAACTATCTAAATTAAACAGAGACAAATGTGACTTTGCTAATAATAACATTTTCTCATGGCCCAGAGAAAACATGCATAGAACAACTCAAGGGAACCTTATGCCAAATAGCGCTCACAGCATCGCCTTAAATGAGCGCACAACTAGAGCTGCTACTTCCGGTACTATTTCCGGTTCCTCTACTGATCTGGCAGCTACAGCGAGAGTACTTTCAAATGCTGCATGCATTGATAACGTTCAACAGGATGTAGCTATTGTATCAAATGATAGCAAGATCTCTAACAACGTTAAAGAAAAAACGGGCCATAAAACGAAGAATATACCTCTACCGACACCATCTGCAGCATCGCACATTTCTAATAACTCTGCAACTGTGGATCCTATCTAAAGGAGAGCAGAAACGACGCAAGCATTTTTTTAGACACCACCAAGAAGGGTGACTTCACCCTAAAGGCAGCACTTCCTTTCAGAACTCGAACGAAGAGTCTTCCGCACAATGGACACATATCCAGGACCAACCAGATGGAAGGAACAGTTCAACTACACAAGAGGAGATGCATATAACTACAGGTCTGGTTATTAATATCTCCTCTTTTGAACTTAATCCTGAACAACTTAATGTACTAAATAAAGGGTTATCATTTGTACCTGCGAGGAAGGCAGATATAACTGAAATGTTGAAAGATCTAAGGCTACTAGGGAGAAATTTATCTTTGAAATGTATGTTTCCAGTAAATACAGACAATGTGCAAAATATTTACAAACAACCTAGTACATTTATACCAATTACTCCACCTGGGGTTCAAAGATTTATTGATATATGTGAAACTACATTCAGAGAAATAAGTGTATCTGATAGCAATGATTACTCTTTTTGTAATTTGACTTCAGAAGAGCAGAGAGCTCTGAAAGAATTAAGGAATTTACACTCTCTGGTTATTAAACAAGCAGATAAGGGTGGTGGTATAGTTCTCTTAGATAAAGAACTATACGTACAACAAATGGAAAAACTTTTATTAAACACTGATACATACCAGTGCATTTCTAAACCTGCTGTAAATGCAATTATTGATAAAGTTTAGTTTTTCCTTTTTTATCTACTTATTACTGGTTTAATTGATGAACCACTTTTTAAATATTTGAATATTACTAAACCTGTTGTCCCTAGTATTTATGGTCTACCTAAGGTCCATAAAGATCTTTACACACCACCAATGCGGCCCATAGTCTGAGGGGCTGGCTGGTGCACTGAACCCCTTTCTATATATGTTGAAGGCAGCCTACATGGCCTTTTAGAGAATTGTCATACTATACTAAGGGATACCAAGATGTTCTTAACAAGGTTACATAACAGAATGGATAGTATTGATACGGATTTAGATTTTGTCTTGGTTACCATGGATATAGAATCACTATTCACCAGCATACCCAATACATGGGGCATTGAAATGAGAAGAGAGTTTCTGACAGTTAACAAGTGTTTTAATAATACCAAAATTCAATTGATTTGCAGTTTTCTAGAAATTATCTTGGAAAATAACATTGTTACGTTCCAAGAACAGTTTTATTTACAGAAGGTTGGCGTAGCCATGGGGTCTCCCTGTTCCAACAGCTACGCTAACCTTGCCTTGGTTTGCTGGGAAGAAGTTAACATTCTATCTGACAAGAATCCTTTCTTAGGACAAGTACTATGGTATGTACATTTTGTAGATGATGTCTTCATGTTGTGGAAAGGTAATGGTTCAGACTTTACCTCATTTTTACAATACCTACACACCACCACTGATTATTTGAGATTTTCTCACCAGATCTCTTGCACTGACATCAACTTTCTTGATGTACACATTACTAGGTCTAGTTTAAATCAGTTAATAAGTACTATTTATTTTAAACCAACCAGAAAGAATACACTTTTACATAAATCCAGCATGCACCCTAGACATATACCTAAGGATGTACTTAAAAGCCAAATCTTTAGGACCTTAAGACTACATGATAAAGATGAGGATGCAGAGATTGCACTTAACAGTTTAAAATCTGATTTTCTGGAAAGGGGTTACCATGATACTGACATTGATAAGACTATTTCCAATGCTTGGCAAATGAGACATACCAGATGTAGACCATACTTTCAATCTACTAGGAATGATTCTGCTGATAACAATGTAGTTCCGACTAGTAATGATTTTAGAGTTGTGTTCCAATTTGCTAGTAACATTAACCAATACACTGATGTTATTAGGAGGCATTGGCATCTGTTACAAGAGGTCGTTAACCTTAATGCCACAATTGCCAATACTCCACGCTTTAGCTTTGGGAACAATAGGTCACTTAAGCAGTATCTTTGCAACAGTGAACCACGCAACACTACATGCATTTCCACCTGTCACGGCACTTTTCCATGTAGATCATGTAGTGCATGCCCATATATCTACAGTAAAAACATATATATTCATCCAACCAGACATTTTAAACTACATTCCAACACTTATTCAGATTGCAAGACTACTGACGTCATTTACTTTTGTTTTTGCCAGCAATGTCCTGCCTTCTACGTTGGCAAAACTAATAGGCTTTTTAAAGACAGAATTTTAGAACATATCCATGACATTAGGAATAATAAGCAAACAAATGCACTTGCTAATCATGTTATGTGCACAGACTCTTCTCATTCCTTCAAATTCTTTGTCTTGCAACACATATATAGAAATCTGAGAGGTGGAGATATAGAAAATGTTACAGAGAGCCATGAACAGAAATGGATACTGAAACTTAATGCAGAAAGATACCCAGGCCTCAATGGTACCACCTTTTTGATTCCATTCTTGAAAGCTAGACGCCTTAAACATTGACAATTTTTATTGTTCATTTTTATTTTTATTGTTACCTTTATTATATTACATTTTATGCATATGCAAATGTATTTTATGCAGTATTTATTCAGCATTTTATATCTTATTCATACCATTACTATGCTCATGTTATAACTGTCTCTTTAAATAATATTTGGTGTATGACATCATTAATTGATGAGATAATTGTTTTTTTTTACCTATTTAAGCAGTGCTATTCACTTGATCTTTGTCTGATGAAGCAACTATTGTTGCGAAAGCACTCACCTCTGTCTTTTACTTTTTGTTGTCATTAAACGTTATTGTGTGTTACCTTGGTGCATTGTGTTTATATTTAACCTTTCAATTTTCTCTTTCTACCTCTGTTCAAAGTTGTACAAGAATTTTCTTTTTTGCTTCCGTTAAGTGCATTTATCTCTTAAAGATTCCATGGGTTAGTCTTTCTTTTTTTTATCTTCCCCAAGAAAACTTTGCATTGAAAAAAACAGTCTGAAATAAGTCACAAAACATCTCTTTTTTAATGAGAATAAATGCTCTTACCTCATGTGGTTTCACACCAAAATGAGCTATTAAATTGCCCCACACTTCATACCTTTCCATTTCTTTGTCTTTTTTATTTTGAATCCTCACCATGGACTTCTGTTTTGCATTCTCTTCTGCCTTTTTTTTTCTGCTACTCCACTTTTGCCTTTTTACTTTTTCTGTATATGTTTTCTTTTCCATCTCACCACTATTCTTCACTATTCTTTTGTATTTTCTCCATAATGTCCCTCCGGGAAACATCTCCTTCCTTTCCTTCCTCACTTTGCACCACCATTTCTTTATGCAAGTCACCCCACAACCCTCCTGACTGGAGGGTTGTAATTATACATCCACCATTTGCTGACTCATCTCCATCAAACAGATTTATTTGAAGCATTTCCTCATAATCTTACACACATTCTCTAGTCTCAATATTTGCGTTCTCCTCCATTTCTTTCACCACTCCATCATCTCCTTCTTGCTCTCTCCATCTGCTTCCCTGTTTCTCTGGGTCACCCCTGTGCCTGGATTGGAAACAGGAAGTGCTCATCAAAAATATGTCCCACTCACAATGATGACATGTGGGGGAGGTTACCCAATGCCCTGGGCAAATTTCCCATAGTACCATATATACCACCACAAGTCTCCCCTGAAAAAAGCCACTAGCCTCATGGGAATAACCTGATCAACAAATAATAAATAAATAAATAAATATGTTGACTGTTGTGATATGCTTCTACCAGCCAAGCTTCTTGAATGTTACTTGCTGGATATACCAAGCATTTTTTCAGTTCTAATGTGTTTAATAATTTATCTTGAAGTAACAGTAAAAATAACAGCATAATAGACTTGGTTTACAGTAAACATCCATGAAACAGGTATTATAGCAGTTAATTAACCTACCTGTGTACCTCTTTTATAATTCCAATTCCTGTGGTTATATTTAGTTTCTGCCATATTTACCACTGTCACTTCTCGTAATACTTACCAGGCATCAAACACATTCCATTCCTGTTGTTTAAGAGTCTCTGTGGAAGTCTGTAAGGTTCACAGGTAAAGACTTTCCTCGGTAGAAGAGCTTGAAGACTGCAACCTTATGTAATTATCAGATTCGCTGGATTAAAACTTGGGTCACTATCAAAAAGCATTAGATGACAAACAAATGAGAAGAGATTGCAGTTACTGACTGGAAAATTCTATGCCATGTAGTTAAGTCAAGAATATCCATTTTGTTAGAAATAACTTTGACACTATTTCTTTGCAAAAATCTACTGTTGACTATTCCATCCACCTGTATTGCCATACAGTTGCCATGCCATGCTCCCCATTTTTGGCCTACATGTGAGTGCTGATCCTATGAGTCACTAGCACTGTGCACATGTACCTTTAAAGGTTTTAGAGGCCAAAAAGTCAGATGAAGACAAGAGTTCAACAGTGGAGTGATTACGAGTTTCATCAATATTTCTGTCATTGGTGTTGGGAGAAGAGTTAGTATTTAAAAAGAGATCATTAGTAAGGACAGTAGAAAAGTTAAAGTGATTAGTACCACATTTAAGCAGGTAGCTTATACATGAGGCCATTGCTCTATACACAACAGACTGAATTATAGTTCATAAGCATAACAGTCTTTTGAAAGTCTAAGTAAAATGACTGGGATTCTTTGATAGATACAGTTTAATCACACAAAACCAAAGCTTACTAGAGCTTGTACAAGGAGTACATATTATCTGAGGTTAATATCTCATGCTATCAGGATTGAAAATTAGTCTGGAAAGTTCATCAGCTGACAGTCACATCTCCACATGAGCAAAGCGCAGTATAATATTACAGATTATGTAATTCACACACTCCAATACCACCTTCACACATGTGAGAATATTTTAAATCCACTTGTAGTCATATTCATCAGAATAGCAATCCTGTTTTGAACATTATGAACTTGTAGTGGAAAATCATTGATTCAATCATTTGTGGCAAGGAAATAGTTTCCCATGCTTTTGTAATCTATCAGATCCAAAGAACTAATAGGCCTCAGTATCAGCTTACACATTGCCAGTGCATGATTTTAAGTAGGATTCATTAATGCCTAGTATTTCATTTTTTATAGTACATGTATCGCAGGATATAATTATTAGACCACCTGCTTTAACCCAACAACTGTAAGAGGGCTTATGCTAGATAAAATTTGTTTTGGAAATGGCTCAGTGTTGACGATGCATCTCCACAAGACATTTGGTTTGATTTGCAAATCAGTAGCAAGAATGGAGTTAAGAATCATTTTATTGGTTTCAAGAAGTATTTTGCTGAGCAGTCAGGTCTCATTTTCCAGCCACAAAGAATGTCTTGTGGTGTACTTATTAACAAAGAGTTTATACTGATTTGAGTTTGCAGCTGCCATCGATGAGGGACAAAGGTGGCTAATCACAGCAGATCAGTTATTAGAAATAGAAATCAGTATTCCAGTCACTATAAACATCCCTGGTGTTACTTTCAATAAAACTCATAGATGGGACAATCCCATTCTAACCATGTGCATGGAGTAATGAAGTAGGCTAGGTTTGGGGTAAAAAAGGCACTTATACAAGTGGTGGTCATCAGGGAATTTGTAAGGTGATCATTAATGCAGTGGAAGTTCCATCTACTCTTTTCGTTCCCTCTTTATCAAACTTCATACATCTTCAATGGTTCATAGATATTGCAAGGCCATTTAGTCTTTTTTAAGACCATTGAGTCCTATGACCATCTATACCTTTCTGTGTACTCTCTTTTGCTTACCATGCCATAAGAGACCCAGTTGTCTTAGAATTCTTCTAATTCTAAACTGACTAAAAAAAATGACAAAACTTGTAATAACTAAGAGCTTTAGTCTCAAACAATACAATGAATTCGTTGGAGTTAGTTTTTAACTTCCTCCACATATTTTATAAACTTGCACTCCAATATCAAAATCAGCAATTTATTAAAATTATTAAAAATGGCAAGGACAAAAATGGCAGGAACCATCAGAAAAGCAACTTAATTTATTAAAAAACAAACATATATATACTAAGCACTTTCATCATATAAACTTGTCCAGGACTTCCTCAGAATATGAGGAAGTCCCAGACAAGTTAATGGGACAAAAGCGCTTAGTATGCATGTTTGCTTTTTTAATAAATGACTTTGATTTTCTGCTGGTTCCTCCCATTTTTGGTCTTTGCCCTTTTTATTATTTTACTTGGTTACTTAGTCTTTCTTTGAAATTTATTAAAATGTAAAAGCACTATGAAGACTGATGTGTTGCAACTCCTACACTGTAGCATTTGTTCCAATATCATTAAAAATACATAAGAAATAGACAAAAATCAATTCAGTCATAAATGTTAACCATTATAATAATCAAAAGCTCCTTGGATGCAACATTAAATGAAAATATGTATATATATATATATATATATATATATATATATATATATATATATATATATGAAATTCTTAAAATGTGTATATAAAAACACATATGAATACATGTAAAATATATGTTTATAGGATAAAACGTTGAATGCATAAAAACTCATATTACAAATGTACTGCCTTTTGTTTCAAAACTCTTGAAATGGAAATATAACCATTCAAGCTCAGTTCTACACCTGCATTGAGTTGTAAATGCCATCTTAATTTCTTGTATTCCAAAAAATTTTCAGTGTACCTTTGACTGTAGTTAAGAAAAGTATTTTTAACCCTCCTCCACATCCAAATATTACAGTGTTTGAGGCTTATTGTAAAGACCAAATCAAAACAGTATGCTCAAGGAAGGGGTACTTCAAAGACAACTTGAGTAGGCTGGAAAGGTCTGTTTTGAAAGAGTTTGTTGACATAAGCATCAGGGTTATAAAGCTCAACAAAGAGGAAGCAATCATCATTGTGGATTGTCTTGACTATTCCAGTAAAATGCTGGAATTACTAAACAACCTTGCCAGCTATGATAGGATATCAAAAAATGGAATCAACACAGCCCATATCAAAAAAGATTATTGTTTATTTGTTATGGTTTGTCAAGGAAGCATAGCCAACTGTGTATATGAATATGTGAAGGTCAACAACCCAGTCATACTACCAATTTCTGTAATCCATAAAATTCACAAAGATGTGAGTAATCCACTGCTAACACCCATAGTTGTCTCAGCTGGGTCAAAAACGGAACCTTTGGCAATATACACTGACACTATGATGATGTAAGCACTTGTTAGACTGCAAAGTGTATGTGTTATGGGACTCTCGGTACTTGCTGCAGAATTTAAACTATATTATATTGAATGAGGACATCTTGTTTGTTGCTATAGATGTTGTTAAATCTTTTTCCTTCATTTCACGTGCAATTGCATGGAATGTTTTTGGGAAATGATAAGCCAGAATCAAGACTTTTCTAGTAAAGAGATTTTGGTATTGTATGAATTTCTGGATATTGTCCTTAGGGACAACTCTCTATATTTTGAGGATGAATACTTTCATCAGGTATCAGGTGTAGCACTGGGCACAGTTAGCACCCCTTTGTAAGTAAATTTAGTTTTAGCAGCCTGGGAGAAAAAGTATGCATTCAACCCCATTTTTGTATTTTTTTTCTATACATATTACAGGTTCTAATCTGATATTCTTATTTTATGGAAAGGAAGTGTGATGCATTTTTGTTTTAATTATTGATTATTTAAACACCACCACAGGCTTTCTAAAGTTAACTTATCAGTACAGTTTTGATAAGATTGACTACTTGGATGTTACTATAGGAAAAGACTGCACTTATCCACTATTTTCCAGAAAGAGACATTTTTAAGTTCCTACTTACACTTTGATAGCTGTCACCCTATCATCAAAAGTGAAGAATAGTCAGAAGGGAGATGACACCCTTGGCTAGGCTGATTAATGATGACAATGTGTTAATGGATGAGTTAGACAAAGTCATATACATGTTTTTTCAATAGGTGTCACGCATGTATTTTATTATATAAATGAAATAAAAGAGGAAATTATTAGGGGAAGATCAGCCCTATTTTGGACATATCACTAATGAACACCATGACACAGAGGAGCAATGTACAGGGTGTGCCAAGTAAAACCATGTTTGTGGTTACATCTTATAACAGGGAAGCACCTTTAGTCAGAGTGTCAAAAAAATTCAAATTTGACTTTCACCCAGGGGCTTAAAGGCAAAACAGGTGATTTTCTTCAGACTTTACAGTAAAGGAAAAAAAAAACATTAAGCACACTTTGGAAAGCAAATGGATCGAGACTACATAAAACACACAAGGAGGAAGACGGAAAATGTGGGAAATGTAACTACTGTAGATATGCAAATGATGGCCCCTATGTAAATGTTGATGGATTTAACAGAAGTATTGGCTGCCCAGGGATAATAACAGTGTAGTGTATTTAGCCACTGGTCTGTCTTGCCCAACTTATTATGTAGGAAAACTACAAGAAGACTTTGAAACAGCATTCATGAACACCCCCATGACATTAAGTCAGGGAAATCCAATAAAGCCTTACAAGAACACTCCATCAAGTGTGATGACTTTAACAAGTTTTTTATTTTTTATTATAAACAGAGACAATGAAAGTGAAAAAGGAGGGGAGACAGAATATTTTTGGACTACAAGGCATTAATTTGGCAGTTAAAGCTCAGTGCAGATGTAGAACCAAGCTTGAATGCATTTATTTTCATTTCAAGTGTTTTGAAACAAAAGTAAGCATGTTTGTGACACAAGATTTATGCATTAGCCTTTTTATTTACACATATATATTTTACATATATGCATATGTTTTACATACACATTGTTAGACTTAAACTTGCAGATATTGATGTAAGCCTTTATACAGACACACATACACATGTATATATAGCTAGCTAGATATATATAGACACACATACACAAGTGTATATATAGCTAGCTAGATATGCATGTAGATATAGATAGATAAAGGTGTATATATATATATATATATATATATATATATATATATATATATATATATATATATATATATATAGAGAGAGAGAGAGAGAGAGATGTAATTCAAACACAGCCCGCGGTGCCTGAACTGATATTCTGGTGCACGTTAAACACAACTGCCCCAAAAAATAACACTCAGCATTCAGAAAATAGCTTTTTCAAGGTTCAGTAATGTTTATTACATCCCAAAAAAGATAAAATTGAAATTGAAGCAGTCTGGCTAGAAACAAATGATCACAGGCCAGGTTTACCCACTGGCATCATCAGTGTAATATAAACACGTTCACTCTGAGAATTTAAGTGTCACCAGTTTTAAAGCTACAGCAACCCCCACAACTCCCCAACATACATTATTTTCACATATTAATCACATTAATAGATGTTGCAAAAAATTGCTAATTCTATTTAGACTGCAAATTAAGACAGAATTCCATCAAATCAGAACATCAGAAATACTAGCTACCATTAAATATTAATTAAATAGTACAAAAACACATACTAAATGTATTAAATTTAAACCAGCTCTATTTGATTGAACCTGTTCTACCAGTTATCCTTAATCCCTGGTTTATACATAGCACCTAGGTTAATAATCTACATTCTTTCCCTCTGATCCAAAATTTTATGTCTAGACAGATTGTTTAGCTTTTCATCTAATACAACATCAATGCCAACAAAAATGAAATGTGCAGAAGCATGTTCTAGTTGGTGCTTATATATAGCACTTCTAGACAGTTTACAATTAATATCACTCAGGTAAACCACTATCCTTTGTTTAAAAGGTCTGAATGTCTGACCAACACTATTAACTTAGGTGCTATGTATAAACCAGGGCTTAATGAAACAGGTTTAATGAAATAATAGAGGTGATTTCAATATTTATTAACATGAATTTTCTGTAGGGTTTGAAGTCTAAAACTAAAATTTCTGTCAATATTTTCTTACTTTAATCCTTACCAAATTGTTGAAGATTGGCCAGAAAAAAAACAAAATTGCATGTAAAACAGACTGTAAATATGAGGCAGAAATCTGGATGTTCTGTGAAAATCTGGACAATTGAAAGGTATGATTCCTAGGGCCCTGACTACATTTTCAATTTAAAGTGGTGTATTTTCTATAAAGTATGATGAGATGTGGGGTTATCTGCCAAAAGAGTCAATACTACACCTTTTAGCATTTATTTTATGCCCACTTTAGTACACCAAGAGTTTAACAGAGAGAACAAGTTCAAGTTGGATGGCTTGATTGTCAGAAGAAGACTTAACAACAGGCTCCAGTTTGCAGTCATCAGCAAACTTGGTTAAATATAGGTCTTGGCTCTTTGCTTGAAGAACTGAGAAGTAAAGCACAAAAAAGGAGCGGTCCCAGCAGTGAGCCTTAATAGACACTGCTGGTCACTTTTATATATTCTGATGAGATTCCTGCTACTTACACTACATGAGTTCTGTCTTTCAGCAGTTTACTATCCATTTTACCACATATGGGTCAATTTTTAATGCATTTAGCTTCTGTATGATGCCAGCATGGGGAATGGGTTCAAGGCCTTGGCCAGGTCAAGATATGCCATATGTATTGCATGGCAACTGTTTACAGACTCTGTTACCCTTTCAAAGAAGTTAACAAGATGCAGTAGAAAGTACCATCCCCCCAAAAGGCAAACTGTTGGGGGTCAAGTCAAAAAAAGATTCTTGATGTCACTGTTAATGAGGAATTTCATGTCATGGAATTTGGGGGCATATCTTACATTGGAAGTACTGTAAAGAAAAAATGTGGACAAACTTTGGAAAACTGAAAAAACAGAGTGCGGACAAGTCCAATAAGCCAAAGCCTTAACGCAGTTTAATATTCAACTTTAAAAAGACAGCGTTTTCGCTACTAAAACCATGTAGCTTCATCAGAGGCAAACAAACACAGGAAAAGGCGCCAAAACAAATTTATAATACCGGCTGCCTAATTAAAATCAGCTGAAGCATGTAACATCATTTCATAGCGTATCTGAAAAGTCAACCAGTGCTTTTGACTAAAGTACAATATATCAGTGAGTGTAACATAGTCAAGCAAGTTTTAAAAAACATTTTACACATACACACCTTAATGAAAAATAAATTGATACACAAAAAGAATATAATAAAAAATGTACATATAATAAAAATTCTTAAGCAATAATTTTGTTTTGTATAAAAAATCTATTAAAAATTTTTTTTAACTAAGATTCAAAAAGAATATTTTAATTAATAGCCCAAGGCTTTTAGATATATATATAGGTAAACCCACTTATGTATGTAAATAAAAAACATACTTTATGTCACAGATAAATTCTAACTTGGACTGTGCATTAAATATGGGACCAGGAAAAAGGTACCAATATAATGGGTCTAGAAAAAGAATTAGGGGATAATGTGAAACCAAACTGTACATAACATACCTAATCAGCGGAGGTAAGATCTATATTTCAATACTGGCGAAATATTGCAGCTCTCATTTAAGCCAGGTATATTAAATGCATCTAATTTGAGCTGCCATTGCAGTTCTAAAATTTCTAAAAGTAAAGAAGTGGGACCTCCCCTGATAGTTTTGTATTTACAATCAATCCCCATAAACACAAAGCTATGTCCTAAATTGGAAGAAACATGCTTCGCAAGGGCATTTTCACAATTGTTATTCCTTATTGCATATATGAGAGCAACATATATGACAGATTTTGTGTTACAGTCTATTCTACTGTTTATCCAATATTTGTTATTTCTAATAACAAATGAGCTCCCTGTACGCAAGACATGACACCAATTGCATGTCCCACAAGTGAAACATCCTTTTGTTTTTTGAAAAGTATTAGCTACACTTGGTGTTTGCAGTAGTTCTTTAATATTTTGCCCTCTTCTAAATGTAATCTTTGGTTTAGCACCTAGTTTTTCAACCAAGAAAGAATTGTTGGTGATAAAATACCAATTTTTATAGATGATATCTGATATTTCTTTGGAACTTAATGAAAAGACTGTAGAAAAGGACAAAGAAAAGTCCCTTCTAGGTTCCTCAAAAATTGTGACAGGTGTAATGTCTAAATTTACCCCTTCTGTTAATGCATCTTGCTGGATAACTATAACAGGTCCTTTATCAGAGATAAGGGGAGAAAAAGTGCCATTCATTCTTTTATTGGTAACTTCCAAAATTGCTTCGTCAATAGTTGAGAGAGGGTAGCCCCTGTCTAAGAAGATTTTTTTAAGTAACAAACACTCTTCCTCAAACTCTTTAAATTCATTACAAATCCTAACTGCTCTTATTAATTGCCCTTTAACAATAGCTTTTTTCAATTTGTATGGGTGAGCACTTGTGTAGTGTAGGAATGAGTTAATGTAAGTTTCCTTACGAAAAATGGATGAAGTGAACTTATTATTCGTTATGTCCTTCTTTAACTTGACATCTAAGTAGTCTATCTCATAGTAATCAAATTTGGAAGTAAACCTTAGAAATGTTGTAGTACTGTTAAAATATTCCACCAAAAGACGAGCCTCTTCTTGGTTACCCTTGAACAGAATAAAAAAAACTTATCTTGTTTTTACATAGTGGATTGTTTAGAACAAAATTTGTTTCTGGATAAAGAAATCTTTACCAAATACAAAGAAGTTAGATGTTAACACTATATCCAGTAATTCTGTGATGTTATTAATGACTTCCCTTGGTGTTTTAAATTCTGACAGTAATAACTCCAGCCACTCTATAGCCTCCAAGTGGGGTATAGAAGTGTATAAGTCTGTTGAATTCACTGTCATAAGGTACTTTATTGATGTTCTCTAAGAAACTCCATGAGTCTCTACAAATACTTGGAATGTATTCCAAGTATTTATTTAACAGGGAGTCAATGTATTTGGCTGCTGGGTAGGAGATGGAGGACCTTCCGTCTATCAATGCAAGATTCTTATGAATCTTGGGTATCCCAAACATGACTGGTATTCTAGGTTGAGTAATATTAATATACTCAAAGGTCTCGAGGTCTATCCTCCCCTCAATAAAGAGGTCCCTAAAATACCCCTTAGTCCTATGGATGCTAGTATTCATCTCATTAAGTGATGAGTGACTGTATGCTTGTGTATCCAAAACTTGGGACATTTTTTCATTATACAAGTCATGTTCAAAAACCACAAGTACCCCACCTTTGTCAGGTTTCATAACCCTGACAGATGATTGTTGGTTTAAGGCCTGCAATTGTTCTGTTGTTATATTGAAAATTCAAGCCTCTGGTATTAGATAAATGCCTGATATCTAATTTTAAAAATGCTAGGAAGTTTGATAGCAGGCCTTTCAACATCATGGGAGTTGTTAAACAATAGCTTTAAATTGAGCTTCCTGACACAGCACTTCAGATCAATAAGAACCTTAGCCACATCAAAGTTTCTTGATGGAACAAAATTATAGCCTAAGGAGAGCAACTCAATTAGTTCTGGTTCAAAAGACAAAGATGTAAAATTATAAATGGTAAAATCACCTTTTTTGTTTTTAACTATGCTAGGGCCAGCAGTATTTCCTAAAGGACTAGTAACAACTGTTATTTCTTCCAATTCCTGTTCTTCTTCCTCCCCTGATTCAGGTTCGGCCCTTTCCCTAAAAAATGTGTATTCCCATTATTTGATGAGTTATTCTTTGGGATGTTAGTGTTGGGGTAAGGGGCCTCATTAGAACCTCCTTTATTCTTATTTCTACTACTTCTACGTAATACATTAGAGTAGGTTGTGGAAGTTGTAGCTTCCTCCTCATCCAAAATTTGTAAATCAGTATCCAAATCCTTGTCTTGACTAGAAGCCAAGTCATCTTCATGAATACCTAGCTTAGATAATTTAGGGTACGCCGTGTCTGAAGAATAAACTAATCTGTCTCTGAAAAGTTTCTTAGTTTTCTGCGTTTTAAGTTTTGCCATATAAGAATCTATACTGGCAAAAATACGATTATAATCATATCTAAATTTCTCAAAACTAGAAAACATTCTGATCTCATCATCTAATATTTTTATCTCAGCAATCAGAGTATTAATGCAAACATTATAATGTTTGACAATCAGTCCAAGCAAATCCATTCCTTGTCTTTGAAACATCTCCTTTAATTCAGTAAGAAAGGCATTTTCTTTAATTAAGCCGGAAGGTGTAAAATTGTTTCTCAGTCCTTTAGGTACCATACTTTCGGAAATACATTGTTCAAAATATGCAACTTCCAGTTGTAATTTACGGACCTTTAGAGTCTTATTGTCTAAAATTTTCAATTTATCAGCAATATCAGGTTGACAATCATTATTGCAAGAGGGATTCTGCACCGGCAGTCCATCCTTAAGAGGTTGCAAGAAAGTAAAAAAATCACCTGCATTATGTATCCAGTTAATAAGTGCCTTCCCAATTGTCGCAGTATTAGAAGAATGCGAAATAGTATTAGATATAATAGAATTAATATTAATTAAAATATTCTTTTTGAATCTTAGTTAAAAAAAATTTTTAATAGATTTTTTATACAAAACAAAATTATTGCTTAAGAATTTTTATTATATGTACATTTTTTATTATATTCTTTTTGTGTATCAATTTATTTTTCATTAAGGTGTGTATGTGTAAAATGTTTTTTAAAACTTGCTTGACTATGTTACACTCACTGATATATTGTACTTTAGTCAAAAGCACTGGTTGACTTTTCAGATACGCTATGAAATGATGTTACATGCTTCAGCTGATTTTAATTAGACAGCCGGTATTATAAATTTGTTTTGGCGCCTTTTCCTGTGTTTGTTTGCCTCTGATGAAGCTACATGGTTTTAGTAGTGAAAACGCTGTCTTTTTAAAGTTGAATATTAAACTGCGTTAAGGCTTTGGCTTATTGGACTTGTCCGCACTCTGTTTTTTCAGTTTACATTGGAAGTACAGGATCATAGGAGGATACTAGGCTAATGACCCTAGAGCCCTTACAAGCATAGCCAAGTTTTACCCTTATTTCCACAATCAGCACCTATCACCCCTGTCCAAGAGTGACATAGGTGGAACCCCTGGGGTGAATTTACAGTTACCCATCTAATCATCCAGACTGTGTTTGAAGAGGGCCATTGAGGTACTCTGCTTGACATAAAGCAGGAGTTTGTTCCATAGGTGTGGTAACTTCTGGGAGACAAATGTGCCCCTCCAGCAGGTTCTATTAATGTCACATACCAGGTTAATGCCATTAGAGTGAGTAACCCATGTACTATTTGACTTACGGATATGTGATGAATCAGTGTACCTGACAGCAGAGTCACCTATCAAGAAAAGATTTCTGTTACTTTGGAATGTTTCTGCAGTGTGAGTCTTTATAGTAGATACACATAAGTGGCCTGATTTTTTCTGACACTTGATACTGTTATTTCTCAGAGGTGGTGTTTTGTTTTTTCCTACAGCCTCAACAAAAGACATTTTGCTAAGATTAGTGAAGTACTGTCGTGGAGGTCTGGAAAGCTCACACAGCAATTTTGTGTGAGAAGGAAACCTCCATATCAATTATGTATTTACACCTCTCACAGATGGAATTATTGGTGTTAAGAATAAATTAATTATTTGTGAGCATAAGGCTGTTAGTACCCAGGCTATGGAGGCCTAGTCCTAAAAGGCTGTCAACACAGATGAAATTACCAGGCTAAGCTTCCATTTTGTCCAATGTATAGGAGCTTAGGTGAGTAAGGTACATATAGCAGTGGGTGTATGTAATTATGGTAGAATATAAAAAATAGACAGATGGCTCTCCAATGAATTACAGTCTTGTCTCAGATGATGCAGATATTAAAAGAAATGTGGAGAAATGGTTACTGCTTTTAGGTAGTGCATTATGCACTAAGCAGACAGTAAGATAAGGGCAGTATCTCAAGCTTTCGCAGTCTAACAGGAGAAACTTCCCAATCTAATCTTCTAGTGCTGACTAGTATAAGCAAATAAGATGTGACAGCTCACTAGTGTAAACAGATTAGTATAAGCAGATAAGCTGCAACAGGTCGCTAGTATAAGCAGTTAAGATGCAACAGGTCACTAGTATAAGCAGATAAGATGTGACAGCTTGCTAGTATAAGCAGATAAGATGTGGTAGTTTCCACAGACAGTTTATAGTAAGGGTAGTCAACTCAATTACAACACTGGTTGGCTGAGTAGATACTCAGTATTCTGAGTCTATGGAATACAGTGGGAGGGTAAAAGTATTTAAATAGCTTACATTGATAATTTTCTGCTTACTGACATCAGCAACATAACATGTGGCCAACAACAGGGACACTGGCTTTAAAGTCACACCAGAACCAGTGTGGGTTGGTGGAGAAAATAAGCAAATCAGACAAAAGACATATGCAACAAGCCAGGAAAATTGGACACTGGCTATTGTAAAAAAAGAAAAAAAAACGTTCATCTCACAAATGCTATGCACCATGAATCTAGCAGGCCTAACAACAGACTGAGCAAACTGTTTTAAAGAACAAAATAATGAACTTGCAGTAAAATGCTTTATAGCTCTAACAATGGAAATTTTTGAAGAAAACAAGTGCAATATAGTTGTAAAGTTACTCTCAAATCATTCATTTTTAGTTCATATATATCCACAGTAGTACTCTTATTGCAGGTTAGCCACAATGGACAGAAGCAAACACTAGACTCTGCTATAAACAGTAATTAAAGAAACAGAGTAGGAGAACCAGTCAACAAAACAGATATGCAATAAGCCAGAGGAAATCAGACACTGACTGACTGACATTTCCTAGTTGCCCAACTAACACATATCTATAATCTCTCTCAAAACAAATACCATTCAAATGTATTTAACTATGGCAGTGTAGTACCTTTTCCCACGGTTACTCAATCCAAGATCAGTTGAAGAATACCTTCTTGCAGCCATCATGGTCACACTGGACAAAATACTAGAGAAACTTATATATGATCAAATCAAATGGTTTATTACTCAATATGACATACCTTCTGACAGGCGCTATTGCTATTGTCATCCTTTCTCGTGCTATTGAAATGTATGCTAACATGGAAAAGTAGAAAATTATAAGAAATGTATAGAATAATAGATGCAGAGCATGGAATACATGGAACAAAACAAAGCTCTTGGAAGACTTGCTAAAATACAAAGAACTTAGAAATCAGACCAGAAAGTGTATTAATAAAGATAAAAGAGACTTCTACTAGAATCCACCTCAGCCTTGAAATCTAACCCCAAAAGGTTTTGGAACTCCTCAAACCACATACTACATCCTGGTGGTCCCTGCTCCCCCAGTCCTTGTCCTGATAACACTCCCAAAGATACTGCCTCCACCTTCAACACATATTTCATTGACTCTATATCCAAACTATTTAACCCCAGTGCCAGTCCATCTACCTTTAATAATATTTCAAACCACTCTCTATCAAATCCTACTATACTCTCATCAAAAAAGCTCCTCCACTTTAGGTTTCAGTCTTTTTATTGACCTCATTAGCACAGCATAAGTGAATAGTTTGACTGTACTTCAGAAACACAGGGTCTTTAAACCCAGCTGATGGCCAAAATATGCATGTCCATAGTTAATGGTGTTTGGCTTTATTAGCCTGAATGTAACCATGAAGACTTAAAAAGTAAAAAAAAAGTCATGGACGTTCAGAAGTCAAATAGCTGAAACAATTGATGTCCTTAACGGGTCATTTGCATATATCCCATAGGTATCCATTACATGAGGTTTAAAGTATCACACAGTGAAAACTCTAGCTTGGCTGAGTTTTCTTACAGCTTTTGAAGTACATAGGCGAGACCTCTTAATCATATATAACATCGTTCATCCATAATGCATTCTTTATGCTCATAAGCCTGTGGGAGGAAAAAAGGAAGTACACAGAATTCACTGCATATTGCTAAAGCTATCTGAGCTGGAGAAAAGTGGGTATCACTCTTCTCAGATCTCTGCATTCCTCTTCCTTATCTTACAGCTGAGGAAAAGGTGACTCCTCAAGAGGTTAAATGTTCTGTCCCTCAGGAAAGTACAATAGATAGTGATGATGAGCAATGGTGGCACTGGAAAGCTACCTGCTGACATGACAAGTAAAAGATGGAAGAAAATGCTCAGGCAGCAATGAGCTTTAAGGTATGTCCTTGCTAATATTAACAATGTGCAAAGTATATTCAGATACTGAAAGAGAAGCTGCTAATATAAAGTATGCTAAGTTGTCATTTTTATCTATTTCGATGCAGCGATGATAGTCTATTGTAGCTTGACAACTAACAAGAATTATCTATTTTTATAATAAGTAAAAAATTGTGACATTACTGAATTAGAAGTTATGTACTTACCGTAACGTTCCATCTGAGTAGGTACTCTACATTTGTCAGCAACCTATAAGTTATCGGATCCATATCGGATCCGAGCCGGCAGCTTCCAACAGCTAAGATCCAAGCTCCAAGCTCCTCCCCCTTGCCCATAATCCCCTGCTATCCCTTCCTGACCTCAGATCGAGTTTGCCTATCCTTAGACCATACGATACTAAGAACCATCTCCCTGCCCTAACCTGGAAGAATCTGCCATGACAGCAGGAGTCTTTTGAACATCCATACAGGCTAGGGGGATGGAGGGAGGGACGGTTGCTGACAAATGAAGTTTACCTACTTAGATGGAACGTTATGGTAAGTACATAACTTCTAAATCTGAAGTAGTTAACTTCATTTGTCCATCAACCTATGGGACAGAGTCCCCAGCTACCTGATTCTTGGGAGGTCCTCATGGAAGGATGTTCCGGAGCACTGCAGAGCCAAAGGATGCTCTCCCCCTGGAGACAATATCCAATTTGTAATGATTTATAAATGTATGAAATGAAGCCCAAGTGGCTGCTGAACAAATGTCATCCAATGACACGCTAGATCTAAAGGCCGCAGAGGTAGAGATTGATCGAGTAGAATGGGCATGGACTTCTTGAGGTGCAGGCCAGCCCGAACTCTCATATGCCAACAGAATACATTGGGAAATCCATCTGGACAATGTGACTTTTGAGACAGGTTTTCCCAAGGAGGACTTAGCAAAGGATACAAAAAGCTGGTCTGATTTCCTGTGATCAGCTGTCCTGTGCAAATAGAATCTCAGTTGCCTATGTACGTCCAGAGAGTGCAACTTGTATTCACCTTTGTTCTGATAATTTGGGAAGAAGACTGGTAAATTAATAGATTGGTTGATATTAGAGTCCGATGCAATTTTGGGCAGAAAAGAGGGGTTGGTCCTGAATGAGACTCTATCTTTGTGGAAAATCAAATACGGTGGCTTGGCGCAAAGGGCTTGAAGCTCTAAGACCCTTCTGGCCGAAGTTTTGGCAACAAGAAATGCCGTCTTCCAAGATAAGTATTTCAGATCCACTGAAACTGCAGGCTCAAAGGGAGGAGCTGTTAGAGACTGAAGTACAAGAGTTAAATCCCAAGGAGGGACTGCATCTTTTACCGGAGGTCTTAGTAGGAAAGTGCCTTTTAGGAAGGTCTTACATAATTTGGACGAAGTAAAAGGGCCACGATCACTGCCAACATGATAATGAGAGATTGCGACCAACTGGACTTTGACTGTAGAAGAGCTAGCACCTTGGTCAAATAACCCTGACAGAAAATCAAGTACTGCTGACAACAGAGCTGTAAAGGGATCTAAGTTCCGATGCTCGACCCAAATAGAGAAACATTTCCATTTACTATTATAGATTCTTCTAGTAGATGGCTTGTGAGCAGCTACTAGAATAGCCTTGACAGGGGACGAGATACCTAGCTATCAATGGAACTGGATCAACCAAGCTGTGAGCTTGAAGTTGTCCAGATTCGGGGTTGACAGGCCTGATGGGTGAGATATCAGATCCGGAATGGGATCTAGAATCCATGGGGGATTCACTAGATGAGATCATAGATAAGGGAACCAAGTTTGACGAGGCCAGAATGGGGCAATGAGGATTATTCTGCTCCCCAACCATCTGGCTTTCTGTAAAAATTTGAACATCAGGGGCAGAGGAGGGTAAGCATAGAGTAGACCGGGTGGCCAAGCATGCACCAGAGCATCTCTGGGGGATTCCTGGGTGGGGGAATTAGAGCGAAGAAGTCACTGCACTTTGCGCTCGAAGGAGAGGTGAAAAGATCGCAACGAGGTTGACCCCATTTGGAGAAGATTTGCTTCGCTACTTTCGGATTCAGAGACCACTCGTATGGTGACAGGATGGATCGACTTAGTCTGTCTGCTAAAATGTTGGACTGTCCCACAATGTGCATCGCTATGAGAAAGCGGTTGGTGGACGTAGCCCATTCCCACACTCTCATGGCCTCCTGACAAAGTGGATAGGACCTGGTTCCCCCTTGTTTGTTGATATACCAGACAACTGACATGTTGTCTGTCTGGATCGCAATTGTCCCCAAGGGAAGAAGGCTTTGAAGTGCTTGCAATGCCAAAAGCACCGCTCTCATCTCTAGGACACTGATATGCAGTAAGGTCTCCGAATGGTTCCACGTGCCTTGGATGGTCATGCCCAAGCAGTGCCCCCCACCCAAGGCGAGAGGCGTCCGTGGTCACTGTGGCTAGAGGAGGGGGCACAGAGAAGGGGTGCCCCTTCTGGAGGTCCAGGGACTGCAGCCACCATAAGAGGGCTTTCTTGCACACCCTGCTGAGAGGAACAGGAAAGCTCAGGGGATGTAGCAGCAAGGACCACTGGACTTGTAAGGTCCATTGAAGAACTCTCATGTTCAAGCGTGCCATCGGTAGTAGGTTGATGGTTGCTGCCATCAAGCCTAGAGCCCTCAGGACCAATTCTGCAGGGGGAGCTGGGGATTGTAGAAGGGCCAGTACATGGAGTTTCAGAGTTCGTAGCCGGTCCGGAGTCAAGAAGGCTAGAAGCTGGTTTGTGTTCAATCTGGCTCCGATGAAATCTAGGATTTGAGTCGGAAGAAGGGAAGATTTCCCGATATTGATCGTGATCCCCAGCCGGGAAGCTAGTCGGAGAAAGTAATCCCTGGCTGTACAAAGTAGATGCTTGGTGGGGGCGGTCAGGAGCCAGTCGTCCAGGTACGGGAAGACCTGAATTCCCTGGAGACTCAGGTGGGCCGCTACAACAGTTAACACTTTGGTGAACACCCTGGGGGCTGTGGTGAGACCAAAGGGAAGGACCCTGAATTGGTAGTGACTGGCTCCCAGCCAGAAGTGGAGAAGCCTCCTGGATCATCTGTCCATTAGAATGTGGTAGTACGTGTCCTTGAGGTCTATGGAACACATGCAGTCGTTCTCCTGCAGAAGGGGGAGAATGGATTGAAGTGTGATCATCCGGAACTTTTCTTTGGCTACTGATAGGTTCAGGAAGGACAGGTCGAATATTGGTCTCAAGTCCCCCATCTTTTTTGGCACCAAGAAGAACCTGGAGTAGAAGCCTGATCCGGACTGGTCTGGGGGGGACGTACTGGATTGCTCTTTTTTCTAGCAACCGGAGTATTTCATCGGCTGCCACCTCCCTCTGATTGGGTGGGATATCGGAGAGGTTTCGGGAATTGAGAGGGTAATTAAGAAAGGGGATTTTGTAGCCTCTGGATAAGATCCGAAGCACCCAGCGATCCGTTGTAATGGACTCCCAAGCTGCCAGGTGCCTCGAGAAACACCCCCCGACTGCCTCCAGAGTGGAGAAGTCGGGTAACCCCTCAGAGTTGCTGCGTGGGCCGATTAGAGAAAGGTTCTCTGGACCCAAAGTTCTTCGGGCCCCCTCTGCCTCTAGGGCGGTGTCCACCCTGTCCTCCTTTGCCTCTGAAGGATGAGGGGTCCGGAGCGAAACGGGACTGTTGAGATGTCCAGAACCACATCTTCTTCTGTCCCTTTTGGTTCCTGGAGAAGGACCTCTGGGGAGCAGAGAAGCAGACTCCGACGGCAGACAATGTCTTCCCATCTTTTTCGCTCTGGACCAATGTGTCGTGTACGGTCTTGCCAAAAAGGGCAAAACCATCAAACGGGGCATTGGCGAATGATGCCTTAAAGGGTTCTGCGAAATCACAGTGCTGGAGCCAAGCCTGTCGCCGTAAGACGACGTCCGCTCCGCTAGCTCTAGCGGCTCCTTCCGTGGCATGGGATAGTAACCGCATAGAGGTATTGGAGATAGATTTGAGAGTGGCCATTTGGGTAGAGTACACTTTCTTGTCCTCCACCGACATTGACTCTGGGGGCAACCCAGCGTATTCTTTGATAAGATCCCGCTGGAGCCGAATCGCGTGTGCCATATAATTTAGTGACCTCACAGAGAAGGTGGCTGAAGCAAACACCCACTTCCCCAGACGGTCCATCGTCCAAGACTCCTTGTCTGGAGGATGGACCAAGGAACTCTCCTGGGCCAGTTCCCTTTTGGTGGCGGCCACCACCAACATGGCATCTACTGGGGCTCCCCTGCTCCAACATGACCTGTCTGAAGGGGGGCTAAGAATTTTGTCTGGCCTCTTTGTAATGGCCTCCACAGTGTCCGGTTCCTTCCATGCCCTGGTAGTGATCAGGTCTACCAGGGGATCGGCAAGAGGGGACACCCAAGAGGTAGACGGGCCTGCTTCAAACGCCTCCAGAAAAACAGACTCATCAGAGGAAGGTTTTGGGGCAGAACACCCCCCCCTGATCCGAAGCATCTCCATAATGTCTCCGAAAGAGACGTCTTCGGGGGGTGACCTTGGGGAACCTTCCCCTTCCTCCAAGTCTGTGTCCTCTGTCAAGGACTCAGGGGAGTCCACGTGCCTCCTCTTGCGCTTGCGTTTGTGAGGGACCTCCTCGGGGGGGGGATGTCCAAAGAGGCCTCACCAACCACATCCTGTTCCAGCAAGGGAATTATCTGGGACATCTGAGCAGGCTGTCCCTGGGGCCAGGTGATGGAAGGTGGACCCATCTGAGAGGGAGTGCAGGGTGGAGCTGTAGCTGAAGCCGGGGGCCTGGAATCCCTCGACAAAACCCTCTCTACGATGTCGAACGCCGAAGGAGAGCCACTCTCCCTAGGATCCGAGAGCAGACCCTCCCTCGGATCCGACGTGTGGATCAGAGCCAGTGCCGACGCTGTCAGATCCGAAGGGCCAGTATGCTCTGACCGAGACGAAGCCGAAGCCATACTGACACCTCCAGATCCTAAGCTCAGCTCTCGGCTCCGAGAGCTCAGATCCAAAGAAAATAGACCCGACAGACTCAAGGGTGCTATCAGCACCAAAGTACCTGATACTATCGATGCCGACAGTCCCCCGGCTCCAATGCTACCCGGCTCCGAGAGCTCCAAACCCCGGTAGTGGGTCGGAGAAGGAGCAATCAGGGTAAAAAAGGGGGTCGAGCTCCCCCCCAGAGGGGGGGGGAGGCAGGAGCACTCCCATCTGCAGCTGGGCCTGGAGAAACCTACGCATCATTCGGTCCAAGTCTGCGTCGGACATACTGCGGGTAGACCATGATGAGGCCACTGAGGTGGGCTGGGATTGCTGCCTCGAAGACCTCGAAGGCGAATGGGTCTCCTCCTCCTCCGGCCCTGGGGAGAAGTGGGGGGATCGGAGCCAGGAAGGAGAAGACTCGGAGGCCCTGGGAGGAGAAACCCGTTTGGCTGGCAGGGCCGATGCAGAAGCTTCGGCCCGCCACTTGTGGTGCTTTTCTTGGTGTTTGTCCTTTCTGGCTTCCCTCTCCTCCTGGCCCAAGGTGGGAGGTTGAGTCCCGGCCAGAGGAAGGGGAATAGCCGGTGGCACTGCCGCAGCTGCGGTAGGTGCCATGGAGGGACCGGAGGACGAAGCCGGGTCCGAGGGCAGAAGTCCCGCCAGAATCAGCTTCGCCCTCCTGTCCTTAAGAGCCCTGGGGTTGAACGCTGCAAAAATACTACAGCCAGAGGAAAGGTGTTCAACCCCAAGGCATAAAATGCACCGAGTGTGGCCATCCGCTGGGGACAGCTTATGGCCACACTCAGTACATTTTGAGAAAAATGTTTTGGGTGCCTCTGCCATTATCAAAGAAAAACAACACACTCGCTAGGCCCCAAAACCACACACCCTAATGCAAACACGGGGGAAGGAAAAAATACTAAAAAAGAAATACTAAAAATAGGTCAATAAAGCCTTAACGCTACTGAGAGTCTACTTAACACACACACACACACACACACACACACACACACAAAAATTCTGATTAGACTAAGAAAAATGAAAGATTTTTCTCACAAAACCACAGAAACCATGCCTGGAAGCTCAATCAAGCTGCTGAAGAGAACCGTGGCAAACTAGATCTGGGGTCAGGAAGGGATAGCAGGGGATTATGGGCAAGGGGGAGGAGCTTGGAGCTCGGATCTTAGCTGTTGGAAGCTGCCGGCTCGGATCCGATATGGATCCGATAACCCATAGGTTGATGGGCAAATAAAGTTAACTACTTCAGATGCTAGTTTTGATAATGTATAGGGTATGAATCTCTTTTATAGCTGGTACGCAATGTTACAATGTTATAATGTTAAGAAAGACAATGAGACATCATGCAAGGTCACTACCATCCAATTTACCCTGTTACCACAACAAAATCCACTTTATCCTTAAAACTCTCTAAATTGTAAGAAAATCACACCTCAACAGGCAACAGATTCTATTTCAAACCAGACCTAAATATTCTTCCCAGTTTCATATTATAGATTTACCAAGAATTCATTATTTCTGGTATTCCTTTCATACCTCATAAATGAAACATCCATTATACATTACAGTATCTCAATCTTTAGACTTTTGTGTATCCAAATTAATTCACCTCTTATAAACATATAACAAACAGAGAATAACTTAATATTCTTAAGCCTTTTTTCACACGTCACATTTTTAGTCCTTTCATGTTCCTACAAAAATATAGAGCTCTGTGGTAATCCTATGTTGACATTATATTCCTTAGACTTGACTCCATTAATACAGACCTGAGTTGGTCTTCCATTTAACCAGTCAAGTAACCTTTAGATAGAATACTATTAAATACCTAGGCTTTCATGGTTTCAGTATTGCCTGATACAATAT
Organism: Protopterus annectens; assembly: GCF_019279795.1. Lineage (NCBI taxonomy): Eukaryota > Metazoa > Chordata > Ceratodontiformes > Protopteridae > Protopterus > Protopterus annectens. Next base: position 1,247,233,078 of record NC_056732.1, on the reverse strand, counting down.
GGAATCAAATGTTTTTCCTAGGTATAGGTGTATTATGAATCCTTGTTGATAAGTATTAAAATACCTACTCCCAATTTAAACCTCTAGAAAAATGAGTAGGCACCCCTTAAAACTTTTCTGATCAAACTAGTAAGGCTAATAGGTCTCAAATTAGTTACCTCATATGATATGTCCACTTCATGAATTGGAAGGGCAGTTGCACATTTCCACTCATTGAGACTAATTCCAAATAATAGAGATTGTTGAAAAAGAAGTGTTAAACAATTCTTATCAAAAAGCACCATTGTATTCATCTGGTCCAGGAGAACTTTATTCTCCTTTCTGAGAAAAAAGCTTTATGGACCAGTTCCTCTGTTATCACAATAAATTGTAAATGAAAATAATTGAATGCATAATTTATCACAGACATTCCTTTATCATCCTCTAAGTATTCCTGAAAAGATTTTAGCAAAATGATCCACTACAGTTGGATTTAAATTAATACTTTTCCCTTCATTAGTCTTACCAATGCTATTTTGTCCTTTATAACATATTTGCACATTCCTAAAATGTTGTCTTATTATCCACGTATTCACCAAGTCTACTCTCAAATATGAAATATCCTTATGGCTAGCTATTGCTTTTTAATCCAACTCTCTAAAACTTCAATATTTTCATTAGATGGAATCTTCTTTGTTAGTTTCTCCTTTGTTTCCCTTTTTTTAATGCTTTTTATACCTATCTTCAACTAAGAGGCAAAACTTTCTACAACCTTTATATATATTCTACTAGTCGGAACAAAATCCTTAATTAATTACTCCATTTCCTATAACAAATTTGTCACATGTCTAGAACATGTATCTCCTCAAATTCACTTCCTGCAATACTTCATCTGGTCTTGTCATGACTGTGTCATTATTTACTTCACAAATCATTATCCCAGAATTTACATGTATCCATACGTCATTCTGTCTCTAGAAAGGTTAGGCACAATGATTTTCTGTATATTTAGTCAAGGAAAGTAATTTTTCATTCTCCTCAGCACTGAATCCCCATTAATCAATTATTGCTCAAGACTTGGAATTATTATTAACCTCTGGGCTTACCTGATCATTCAGTTCTTTTGACATCCCACTCTCAAAGTATTCCCACTTAATGTTTCTCACTGAATACTAGTCCTTGAATTATTTATATCATTAGGATCATCTTGTACATTACTTTGTTCCAGTTCCACTAGGGAGAGATTGATTTCAATCACCCACAATCCTATAGTCACCTTCTTCTTCATCAGAGTCTAATCACTTATTTTTATAATTATACTGCTGAACGTATGCCTGCCATAAAGCCCAGCAGCCCTGGGTCAATAAGTTACTAGCCAGCCGGTGTCCAGTTGCCTAGTACAGGACAGGTGAGAAGTCTACAAGCTGCATCTGCTGAAACTCAGGCTCTTCTTTCATGGAAATGTCATACTAGTTAGTGCACTAAGATATAGCTTCAACAAAAAAAAAATTCAGCTAGTAATTATCTGTGATCTGACTTATTGAACTTAATTCCTACATAGTTGCCCACTTTGGGCATTATATCACAACCTGATCATTGGAGCTGTTTATTTTGCAATGTCAAGAGATCATAGCAGGTCAAAAAACTTGAGTGGTTCATAAAGCCTTGGGCCTGGGAATATACTGCAATGTACTATCAGCATAAACAGACATCAAAGCTGAACAGATACACATCATGTTAAAAAAATGTTATTTTCTTTGCGTGTCTGTCTATCTGAGTTGTGACTTCCAGTGAGGGCAATTATCACTAGCAACTCTGTAGTTATTAAAATTTCTCTGTGAGTCACTGGATGCTAAGACTGTTACCAAATGTAAACCCCTTTGTCAGCAATAGTAGTTGGTAAGTGCAAGAAAAATAGGACCTTTGTAAAGAGTTCTGCTAGTACAAGGTAGCTGAGGAAATCATTAAGCTACCTGCATCAAACAAACTTGGAGTGGTTTTCCTCAGCCCTTCTTTCCATCCATTTGTTGTTAAACTATTGAACTTCTTCTGACTGTTTTAAATATCAGGAAGTCACTGTGGCTTTCTGTTTCCCATCACCAATTAGGACCTAAACTCTTCCCTGACTAGAACTGGTGTGAGTCTTCTCTTGATAGGCAAAATAGCTGTTTAATGCTGCAATATATAAAAGATTAGAAAAGATTTATATGAACTATAATCCTATGGAAAACTCAAACATATATATTATTAAGCATTACTGAAACAAAACAAACCGAGGCAGAAGAAATGGAATCCAGTCACTTTTAGAGTTAGCGCTTTCATCAAGTTTAATAACCTAACTTCATCAGACTAAACCAAGAAATACCAATCAACAAAACACTTAAATACTCTTCATGAACCACATGATCACTTTAAATCACATGACATTAATAAAATACAAAAGTATAAAAACATCTTTTGCTGCTACACAATATTATCTTAAAATGTGTTAAGAAATATATTTGTTAGTGTTACAGGCTTAAAGAATTAAAAAAAACATTAAAAACATGTTTAACGAGTTAAACTCTTTAACTTCTGTACACTGGAAATTGAGCATGCATCATTTAAATCAGGCTGACTGTATGAATAGGTTCTGATCTGCCATAATAATAATTCTCGCTGTTCTAGTCTTAACACTAACACTCTTGCGAATCATATGGTCTTGGTTCCACAAAACTGAATAGTTTACATGTTTGAATTAATAAGAAAACTATGTCAAGCAATTTAAAATATGGAGGCAAGTGTTCATCCATTTTGCCATGGTATTGCCCTCATGAAGCCACCGAGAGTTGTAAATAATGTATTAGCTACAGATGTGCTAAGTGATGATATTAATATATTATTCTCTAGATGCTATAGGGAACTGCATTTCATCTTCAGTCTAATATTTGAGACAACACTGCACCTGCTGATTGGATTTAGACACTAATGATTTGAGTTTCTGTCTGCCATCTTTCATTTGCTGATCATACTTGTTTTGAATGCACTGAACTAAAACTATTCTCTACTGGTAGGCATACCTCATTTAACACAAGGCATTTTACCCATCTCAGCTGTTAATTTAGTGAAATAATAAACTTTAATGCTTGTACTGTAAGATCCAGTAAATGCTTTCCACATTGAAGTAAATTGTGTTATTGTAAACAGTTGTGTGGTGCAGTAAAGTAACCTAGAAATAACCAGCTTGATCCACAAACCTTCTCTATTAAAGAGTTTCATATCAATCACAAAGCTTTACCTTTCAGTAGCAATTAGTGGGATTACTAAAAAAATACCACTAGCTATCACAGAACTAATTCCGTATATTAAGAATTGTGATAATTTTGCATACTCGGATGTTAATTCTTTGCCTATATTTTGAGACTATGCAAGCATTCTATTTTTGGACTATGTAAACAACAATGCCCGACAGGTTATGTGTTATTGTGTAAATTAGACCAGCCCAGGGGTGTTCTGAAGCCAAACGCTGTCTACAGCACTGGAAGGTTGCTATTTACACACTAGCACACACCCTGGAGGGCATTATTGTGCTTAGAGAATGGTCTGCCTGTAAAATTGTTTTGTATTTGTTTGTTTTTTTAATTACTGTATGTATATACACATGTATCTATACCTATATCTATCTATTTGTGTGTATATATATATATATATATATATATATATATATATATATATATATATATATATATATATATACACACACACACACACACACACACACACAAACACATATATATTTTAATATTTTTTTCAGCTTACTGTAGTATACATAACTGTTGTTGGAGGAAGAATTTTACATCCATAATATAAGTTTGGTATGTATTTAAAATCTACACACACACACACACACACACACACATCAGCTGAATTCTACTCTCTTTCTGAGATATACACTCACACACATATACACACATTCAAAAGTACGTTTAAAAACACACACAGTTATATTCAAGTAATAACGCTAGCCATTACAAGTTTCATATGATAAATCTTAATTTTGAATAACTAGAATCCACTGCTTGATTGATCAATCGCTATCTCTTTTACTCTCTCTCACACGTGCGCATGCACGCACGTGCACACACACACACACACACACACACACACACACACACACACACACACACACACCACACACTCTTCCACTTTCTTCATACACAAAAGCAGCATCATAAACAGTGACAGAGACACACTTTCATATATTTTTTTATATGTTTGTTTTAATTTTACACTCAGTAAGCAGCAAAAGTGCTGCTTAGTAAGCATAAAACATGATCAATCTGACTCTCGCTTTCATGCATAGACACACACACACACACACACACACACACACACACACACACACACACACACACACACACACACACACTTTTCTATTTTTTTTTTAATTTTACACTCACTAAACAGCAAATGCGCTGCATAGTGAGCATAAAATAATGGCAGCTACTAGCTTTGTTTCAGTCTGAGATCCACAGCTGCATAATATGCTGCCAAGAAGCAGTAGACTCATTTTTCTGAGCAGGTATTACCTGTACATTAACACCCTGCTTGGGAACATTCATTCTGCATTCAGAATGGTGATGTGCAGGTCACCCATTCTCTAAGTTAAAATCTAACCTATGCCACCATATCTTCACAGTGGTCTAAAAAGAACAATCATTTTTTTATTTAGACAGGAAAAGTAATAGTTACATTCTAACCATGTCTGTTCAGAAAATTAAATATTCTTTTGATTCAGTTTTTAAGTCTGTGGGATAAGTTTTATTTCATGAAACACTAGTTAGATAAAAAAACAGCAGGTCCTAAAGGAACACCTCTATTTGTAAAGCATTGATGAGTTGTATGTCAAGTTTAAGCAACAGCACTAAGTATAATCCTTATAGCAAAAAATAATTGAGATGTATTTATCCAAATCCTTGAGATGAGGTTTCATTGTCATTTATGTACCATTCCTATTTTTAGAACATTATCTGCAATCAATGCCTTTTGTTTAGACAGCAATCTATACAAAGTTATAGTTCATGTTTAATATAACTAATTGCTCACATTTCAGTGGTACTAAATGCAATAATCAAACTTAGTTCTTGATCTACCCTCTTGGGCACAAATTTAGCCTTGATTTTAGCAGCTGTACATAATGCTGTTTTTTTAATATTTGCACAGAACTAACAACACACTATTTTTTAAAATAAGGGAAAAAGATTTAACTATTCACTAGATGAATACTAATATATAAAACACACAATCCTTTAATGTGCTACTAATCTTATGAAATGAGTTTAGTGTTTTTTATAATCTATTTCTAAGTGTCAATGATGAAATTAATTATTTTTTGTTTTTTTTACATTTCCAATACAACATGGTTGAACTATGTAGATGAAGCATCATTGGAGAGAGAGATATTATTTTTGTTAATTTAAACAAAAAATAAAACAATAGGGCAGATTCAATAAACCCCAGCTAAGATCATGTGTGAGTTGTGGCTTGACACACATATGGTAGTGTACTGTTTTGTTTTCAGTAAGCATCTCTACTTGGTGCGTAGAGCTGCGCAAACATGGTAAACACCGTGGCACGCTAATTAAGACATAATCGGCTGAATTCTACTCTAATCAACCAATCCAAGATGGAGGAGCTAGCCAATGAGCTATAAGACTCAGTGCTGATTTTCTCTGCAAATTCCAAAACCTACTGGAATACAGCCACGGAAAGGAGTCTACACAGAAAGAATGTTAGGGGTTGCTGTTACTTTAATGTATGTGTGTGTGTAATAGGCTTAAGTCTATACTGCTGCTAATAGACCTAGGCCAAGAGGAAGAATTTTCAGACCTCAGGTAACTTATCACAATCTGCATGAAGTGAAAATTGTAGAGCGCTATAGTGTGGATAGACACAAACTACAGGAACTCTGCAACTTCTGTCATCCTCATCTCAGAACCAGGGCAAATCATGGAGACCCAATACCAGTGGAGACAAAGGTATGTGTACCACTTAGAATTTTAGCTACAGGAACCTTTCAGAGACCAACAGGGGCATGCAGGTGGTGTCACAGGCATCAGCATCCAGGATTCTCCATTAATTCCTGAATGCTATGCTCCAACATGCCAGTGACCACATATATTTTCCCTGTACTCCTGAGGAAAGGGCCACATATATGCAGGACTTCTACCCTGTAGCATGCTACCCTGAAGCACTGGATGTCACAGACTGTGCACATACAGAAATCAAGGTACCATCCTGGGAACAAGGAATGGTCTACATAAATAGAAAAGGGCTTCCACTCTATTAACTACCAAATCATGTGTAATGCTAAGGAATCATCCTGTATGTGTGTGTTGGCAACCCAGACAGTTACTATGACTTACATACCTGGCACACCTCCAAACTGTATCAGATGTTCACTAGGGGTGATATCCCACAGGATCATTTAATGGAGGATGCAGATTATGCACTGGAACCATGGCTGATGACATTCATCAAAAATATATTTTATTTATTTATTTAACATTTTTTTACTAAGAAAGTCCAACTGGGACAGATCCCATTTTCAGTTGAAGCCTGGGGAGAAATGATCAAGACACATGGTTTTGGAATGTAGGAGGAAACTGGAGCACCCAAAGGAAACCCACGCAACTGCAGGGAGGACATGCAGATTCCACGCAGAAGGCGCCCCAACAGGGAATCAAACCAGAGAACCTCTTGCTGTATAGTGACAATGCTAACCACTGCACCACTGTGCCACCCATGCACACACACTCACTGAAGAATGCAATAATGAGGCACATGCCCAACCAAAAATATCATATGCTGTTTTAAAAATAGTGACTCTCCACTAAAACTTAACTTTTTAGACAGGTAAAACTTAAGTTACCTACTTTCACATCTAACTTATATAGTGCACACTGCAGTATTTAGGATAAACCTTTTTTTCATCTTACCTTTAAGCTTCCCTGTGACTAGCACTTGCTCTAATACCTGCTGGAAAGCACTAGGAAGCCTTAAACTGATACAAGCACTCAACTCTCCTTGTTAAAAAGGAGATATTAATCATAGGCACTAAACAGACTACAATTGCAAAGTACCTTGCTAAGCAAGGGAAAACAGCTACTGCACTTTACAAAAAAAGCACCAAACCAGGCATATCCAAGGGTCAGCTTCCAGTGATTTCTCCTGTCCACCTGGTGAATCTGGGCATACTGGGGCAATGCAGCAATTGCCTCATATACACAGACAACCCTCTCCTCCTACCACCCAACACTACAACCTGTGAGGGATGCACTTACATAGCCAAACTGGAAGCAAAGCTCTCTCCACCCAAGATTGTGCTAGACAGTCAAGAGGAGAAGGTTAACACCCGCACTACACCTCAAGCAACACATAGCCTTTCTAAACCCACACCACCAACACCCACACATAGCAACATTAAATTCACATATGCAGAGACCCTTAACTGTAACCTGCCCAAGCAACAAGGACCTCCGAAGCTGAAATGCAAACAAACACCAATCACAACCAAAGTGTCACATACCTCACAACACCAGTGTGCCACCCAGCAACAGCCCCTAAGGCAAGACAACGTATCCAACACTTTAGTCATAGGTGACTCTATAGACAGGCACACTGACATCCCACTCACCAGGCTGAACAAGGAGAAAATTACAGTCAGCTGCCTGTCGGGTGCCAGGATCCGCCACATAATGCATGCACTCAAGTCACTCCACAACAAGTACAAATATGACTCTGTCATTGTCCATGTTGGAGTGAATGACTTGAGACGTACCTCCCTGGACTACATGAAAAGAGACATGGAAGCCCAGGCAGTTATGACCCTAGCCCTGAGTAGCATCCTGCCTTCACCCAGAATGATACCACAATATAAGGACAAAATGATTGACTTCAACAACAATTGGCTGCTCTGGTGTCATTCAAAGGGGATCTGATCAACAGACCACGATGCTTTGCCAGAGATGGTGCTGCACCTCGCCCCTGGGGAGGGTTACTGATAAGGCTTTTTTGCCAGCCCTATAGTGCTTTTTAGGCAAAGTCAAAAATGCACTCTCCGAGGCACTCCTAATAATGGAGAACATCAATGTCCATAACCATTTTCACCAAGGATATTCAGACCACAAGGCTAGTTGCCCAACACAATGAGTCTGAAATTCTCCAGGTGCAACTAACACTAGGTAAGACTGCAATCCAAATTTTAGCTTGCTACAGATCCCCCACCATGCCCAAGATTCTCACTACATCTTTCTAAACATACTGGGAAATATTAAGATACAACCAAGCACCATAATATTGGGTGATTTCAACTACGCTGCCATTAACTGGGAAAACTACTCGTGTACCAACACCTTTGCCCAATGGTTCTTGGAATTCATAAATTCCAAAGCCCTAGATTAACTAATCCATAGTCCCACCAGGGGCTCCAATACCCTAGACCTGGTCATTACCAACATGGGAAATCGATGCTCCACACCTATGGTCACCCCCTCATTGGTCAGATCTGACCATAAGCTAATCACCCTTAATATACACATCCCATCCCCACCCCTCCCCAGTAAGGAAACCACCATAAAAAACTTCTTCAAAGCCAACTTCATGCTGCTCAAGTCAGAAGTGACAAACTTCATGACACCCATGCAGACGGGAACTGAAAGTTTGACTGCTGAATCCTACACTAAGGCACTGTATGAGCACATCCACTCATGCATGAATCATGCCATCCCAAATAAAACCAAGATGCTCTCCTCCAAAAAAAGGAAACCAATCTGGTGGTCTCCTGCCATAAACAAACTTTACAATAAAAGGAAGAAACTGTTGCAGAAAAGAGGAAAATCTCAGGATGCAAAAAACTCCCTTACCAGCCTCAGTAAGAAGCTGAGATTCCTCATAAAATCCTCCAAAGCTAGTTATGAAAATAAAATTGCCAAAGATTCCAAAGACAACCACAAGGAATTCTATAACTATGTCAAGAATCTAAATGGAAATGCTCAGATCTGCTCTGAGCTGCAACAGAATGGCATTAAGTATACTGATCCCAAGGATATTGCCAATATACTGGCAGATCAATTCAGTGCCTACTTCACCCCCCTCTCACCCTGAAATGGCCCATCTCAATACTGGAAGATTGCCAAATTCTGGTAATAATGGCCACACAGGTAAAAAACGCACTCTCCAAAGCCTAGAATAAAGCAGCAATGGGACCAGATGACATCCTGGGCTGTGTATTACATGATCTACAAAATGAACTAGCACCTCACCTAAGAGTCATTTTTAATCATAGCCTCACCTCAGGCTTTGTGCCCACTGAATGGCACACAGCTACAGTTATCCCACTCCACAAGGGGGGATCGACCTTGGATCCCGGGAACTACCACCCCATCAGTATGATGAGCCTGATCTGCAAGGCCATGGAACGTATTATCATGGAACTTATAAACAAAGACATTGGCAACCTTCAAACACTGGACCCCACCCAGTTTAGGTTTGGGAAGGGCCGATCTTGTCTCCTGAAACTGACTGACTTCTTTCAATCAGTCTCCAGAGCCGTGGACGAGGGTAAGGCGGTCCACACAACCTATCTGGACCTCGCCAAGGCTTTTGACACCATCCCCCACTCTGGAATCATAGACAGCCTTACTAAGCTGGGCATTAATCCCTACGTCACTTGATGGGTTGCCAACTGGCTTACTTACAGAACCCACACTGTAAAAGTAGTCGACTGTAAATCCAGCTCCAGACAAATGACAAGTGGAGTACCTCAGGGTTCAGTCCTGGGACCACTCTTGTTTGACATCTACTTCTCTGAAGTACACACCAACACTAAGTGACTCTGGCTAACAACATTCGCAGATGACTGCAAACTGGGAGCCATTATTGAGTTCCCAAATGATGTGGATACTCTACAAAAGGGCCTTACAGAAACAGATTCATGGTGCCAGAGCCATGGGCACAAGCTCAATGCCAAGAAATGTATAGTTATCCCCTTTGGGAAAAAACATGTACCCATGAATTACCACATAGGTGGCAGTACACTAAACACTGAAAGTGTGATAAGAGACTTAGGGACACAGGTGGAAAGTGGTCTCACCTTCAATAACCACATCGCCACAACAGTCAGGAAATCCTTCTATGTGGCACACCTCATCACTAAGGGCTTTTCATCCAGAAAAAAGGAGGTCATTGTCCCACTGTACTCATCCCTCATTAGACCCATTATAGAATACAATGCCCCGTTTGGTATGTACCTCTCAAGACATCTGCAACAACTGGAAATGCCACAGAAATACCTCACTAAAAGAATCATAGACCTAAAGCAGATGTCCTATGCTGACTGCCTTAAAAAACTCCAGCTATACTCGGTCACATATCGTCTACTCAGAGGCGGTCCCTGCTTAACATACAAGGCCATGTCAAACCCAGAGCTGTTGAACATGCTACACTTAAAGAAATCCCAATCCCTCAGAGCCACACTCCCGAGGGATCTAAACCTTGTCATCACAATAAACAAAACATACTGGAGGGATAGGCTCCTGACCCAGAGACTCTCCAGACTCTGGAATAGACTGCCCATACATGTCAAGCAGAGTGCCTCTTTGGCCCTCTTCAAAAGGAACCTTGACGATTGGATGGGAGAAAGGAAATTCAGCCCGTGGATCACATCAGTCGCTATGCTAGACAGGGGTCCAGGGAAGTAAATAGTGTGGGAAGAAATAGCCAGGGAATTGTTATGGCTAGGGTTGTAAAGGCCCTAGGGCCGATAGCCTAGTACCAACCTATGAACCTATGAACCATAGAGCATGTGTTTGGTCTGCTGAAGTCATGGTTTCAGTGCCTAGATACATCTGGGGTGCCCTGCAGTACAATCCATGTACATGTACTGCAATCTTCACCATCTGTGCCATGCTTCAAAACACCATCTTGAGAAAACAGCTTCAGCAGGATCAACAAGGGGAAGGGACACACATCCCACCACTAATGGCAAGGTCATCATAGCCACACATAGGTGAGGAGTCAGAAGGGGAACCAACACCTGCTGTGGGTGTAGGCAGATGTAGGTGTGTTCAATATGGCCTCACATTTACCTACGGGGCTAAAGCCATCATCCTACGCACTTACATATAGTAACATTGATGCCAGGCAATGCTTAGAAACTTAACTACCCATGCAATGGCTGCATACTCCTAACATCAGATAGACTCAGCCCTGAAATAAAACTGTAGCAACTGCAGAATTTACAAGGTAAGTATTGAACCTGGAGTATTAAAACAAAATTGTGTAATAGTACAAGCAAATGGCATAGCCTTGCATGTTGTTACTTGGTAATATAAGTAAGTAAATGATGGGTGATTTGTACAGCAATGACTTTAACATGTGACTGCAGAGATTTATGTAAATACATGTGCCTTCTATCAAGTAATAGGCCTCAGACATCAAATGTTCACACATTCCTACTTCTCAAAAGTACTGATGGTCACCAAATGTCCTCAGTTTGGTCTCATACTTTTGTAATGGCAAATCATTAAAGAGGGAAGTTAGAAATTAGTGAGACATGTTTCAGTTTCAGACTTCATTACCCTCAGACGTTTCTTAAAACTTCTGATGCAAAACCTGTCTTGATTCTATTAACTGTATAACTTTGTAAGACCAAAATATGTAAAAAGTACAGTTATCATCACAAACGCAGATATACTAAGCACTACATCAGCTATGCACCTTGAGCATGAGACACAAAGCTTATGTATCCCTGAATCTAAAAGATAAAAAACAAGGATATGGCACAGTTATCATCACTTGCACAGGGTTTTGTGGGGTGGGGGCAGGAAGCCTAGGCTAACACAAAAGGCAAGTGAGTGTGTCTGAGTAAGAAAGAGAAACAGGCAAACATTTGGATACAGTAACAAATGGCCATTGAGACAGAATGAACTTTAAGCCTCACAGATTAACTATGTAACTGTTATGTGTGAGTCTGTGTGGGACCTCCAGGTGAAATTGGTGTGTGAGTGTTTGCAAGAACACAATCAAGGTCTGTGCTAGCTCTATGCCTTGGTATGTTGGACAGGTGGGAGCCATGCATGGTAGAAGTGGCAGTTCATCATTGGTGTACATGACCACGAGATCTGGCTCTGCCAAGAGTTGCACTGGCACATCCACTCCCACAGTCAGAAGCACTGCTCCTACCAGAATGTGAGTGATGTCTGCTGGATGAGCTCTCCTCACATGTATGCCCAGGACCATGAACCCATGGAATGACAAATCTGGGTGTGGACACCACAACCAGCAATCAAGCAGTGGAAGTAGTGCCACTATGGGAACATGATCGGGCACAGCTACATTGGCTAACATCAGATGATGTGGCTGACATACACCCACATGGATGCCATCCACCTCCCAGCAGATGTTCTATCACAGACACCACCCATTCCAAAATATCATTCATCCAGTCCACTGAATCAGCAACATGGTGGAGGCATGCATGCATGTCAGCCTGTGCCACATCTACAACCCTAAGCATTTCTCTGGAGGACCTATTGGAATGTTCCTGCACCTCCATAATGGCCCTAAACATATGTCAAGTGGCACAGGAAAACATACTTTGATCAGGTGGAAAATGGACAGCAGGCCTCCACTGAGCACCAACCCTCCTGCATGGCAACTCCCCCACACTTTGGGTAAGGCCAGTGTCAATAGGCACTGGAGCCACACAAAGCTTATGCATCCCAGTAACCACACTACCCTGATCGAGTGTCTCATCCTCCACCTCTCCAATATCTGAGGGGTCACTGGAATGGGTTGGTATAGGCCTACTGGCTGTGTCCAATGGAATTACAGGGGATAGCTAAATACTAACTTCAGTGCAAGTTTCAACCTCTGCACCCCTGAATGTGCCTCTGTTTTGCCACCATCATCATCAGAGTCTGCATATTCTCTGACAACAGATGGTAAGAGTCCTACAGTTTTACTGTCAGGTTCACGTGTGATAATAAGCAACAAACACAGGAAAGAAGTGAATACCTATACTACTATAGTCCAATATATGCTAACAAACTAATAGTGGTGCCACTGTTACAGACAGTACAGCAATACACACAACAAGCCTGAGACCCACATCACACATATGGATAAAATAAATATTTCATCAGTAATGCTGCAGTGGTAGTGCTGCGGTAGCATTGTCGCCTCACAGTAAGACGTTGTCCTGTTCGATTCTCAGCTAAAGCGTCTTCTGTGTGGAGACATGCATGAATGGGCGTACCTTCATTGAAGGTTGTGTGTCAGGGCTGGCAACTCGGTACGTAAAAATCTACTGCCAGCCATTAGCAGACTGGAGTTCCGCTGTAGCAACCCCTAACCAGGAAAAGCTGAAAGATACAACAACTGACATAAACATGTTTGGCTTCCCATATACGGTTGATTCTAGAGTTCTTATGGAGGATGCCTGGAAGAAGTTAAGCAAAAGGTAAGGACACCATCATCACACTTGACAGCAGTGCAGGGGTTAAAACATTTTGCCATTTATATGTCCATTAACAATACTTTTGACAACTCAGATGACATGCCCATCCCAAGCCCTTGTGTAATTAATTGGAATGTGTTTCTAATTGTATCAATCTACAACTACCACCCCAAAAAAATATGTTAAACAGAGCTTCTGTCAATATTTTACAATACAAGAAGTATTTAAGAATTGAGATAGGTAAGACTACCTGTCAGCTCCTCCTGGGACATACTTATCCTCCTTGAAACAGCAGCACTGACATCAGCCACCTGCTGTTGTACACTTTCCATTGAACTCTCTGGATCCCTGACAGTGGACAGAACTCTTCATTTAGTGTTAGTGGTAGCTCTGTAGCAGGCACTGCCTCATTAGCCATCCATCCATGGGCCTCTGCAGCTTCTCTCCTCTGGGCCGATGAAATCATGTCAATGGCCCTAGGATGCACCTGATTATAGGTCCTGTTCTAGCCACCTATAGAATTTACATCAACCACTATCTGCTGCCAAATTTCTTCCAGACATATCCCCATATTTTCTTTCAAGCAGAAAGACACCATGTTGCCTAAATGCTTCGACAATTACTTCATTCTCAGGGTCACTGAAGGGGGTTGCGGGGATTGGGATGCCTGGGTGCCATAGTCCTAGGTGACATGAACCACAAAAGAAGGATAATACACATAAGTATCACATACATAAAAGTCCTGCTTAGATATAACACATAGGGTAATTTTTCAATATTATCCACTGGAGAAACAAAAAACAGTCAAGTTATTCGAATATAAAAAATGATTTATGTGGCTGTAACACATTACATATAATCTGAAACAAGGCGAGTAACCATAGCAACCAAACCTCTGTAACATTTTGTTTGTGCCAACACAGAAACTGAACCTGGCTCTCCCACCCCCAAAGTAACAGGAAAATGACACATTTTGCTAACAAACTATCACTGAAATGCTAAAAGTGCTATCATATAAAATGTCCCAAAAACATGTGTACGTATTTGCTACAGAACATTCAGTTTTATGCAACTGACAGTCTCCTCTTCCTATGGCCACCACTCCCCTAGAGGGGTCTATGTGCCATCCTAGAAGACAAACACCCCTGTGTCATTGACAATACAGGACATTTACATTTCACTGAAATAACAACAGAAGAGCATAAAGAGAAAAACAGTTATAACATTAGCATTTGTGATGAAAGTTAACAAGGCTGTGCATCTGAGAAAATAAAATTCCCTGATAAAAATGCCTATGCCATCAGTAATCTTCTAAGATGTGCATACAGATAAAAGTATATGTATGTGTATATATATATATATATATATATATATATATATATATATATATATATATAAAATATATATATATATTTCTACCTGAAAACACCAAAACCGTTAAACACCGACAACGACATGGCCGAAACCACATCACCTATAACAAAATTCTCAACAACACAAAAAAATCATAAAAACCTAACATAAACTTCCCTTTCAACTGCTAGCAGGGGGCTCTGCCGCCCCCCCGTAACTTTCATATGCCAACTCGCACTACAGTGCAGGAATGGAAATCTTTCCATTCCGCACTATAGTGCGATGTGGGTTTCCCATTGTCGGCAATCCGAATGTCGATCATATGGTGTTGGCCATATGGTTGTCGGCATTCTGGACTGTCGGCAATGTCAGGTAGACCCATATATATATATATATATATATATATATATATATATATATATATATATATATACATACATACATACACACACACACACACACACACACATATATATATATATATATATATATATATATATATATATATATATATTTCCTAGTGACGTGAGCATATCCAGTATTAAAATGCAATCATACTTTTCAAAAGCAGTAGTCATCTGTGCAGATAAATCCAAAGTAATAGCAATCTTTTTCTGGCTTATCCACATAAACAAGTCTCCTCTCCTTACGGTTCCTTAGTTAGATGGTTCCCTTTGCATAGTGTAGATTCAGGGCTGTAAGCACTGTGCAAATTTAAATGAAGTGTAAACTCATTACAATTGCTGAATCCCAAATTCTTGGCTCCATGTAGCTGATGTAAACATAGTGCAGGCACTCCCTCAGTGTTTTTTACTGATTGATTGCAGCTGTGAATGATTACTGGTAGAAAGAAGGAAAATGCAACAGCAAATCAGATTCCCTTACCTCCAGTGGGTGTGTCAGTCAGGTTAGACTTACAAAAGTGTAGAATAATTGTATCATGGTTTTAAATTTAAGTAAGCAGAACACATTTCACAGTTTCTGTTCAGTACCATCCAGCCTTTCCTGCATTTATTGACAACTGTATATTATTGCGATTAACATCCTCACACATTTTAAGGACAATAATACAGAAAGCCTTACGAACTGCATGTCTCAGATTACTGGTCAGATAAAAGAAGAATGATCAGCAAACACAGAGCAATAAGACACAGCTGCATTTCTTCAAGCAATAGTCATAAATGGTTGTGTGATCACTCATTGCACTACATCTGAAATTAACACGTACAAACAACTCAGAAGTGTACAACTGTCATATGTTTTGTTAATACTGTGGATGATGCTGCAGTTGCTTGTATGCACAATGATGTTCATTCTCTGCTGCAAAGCTGTTTTTGTGGCAAAGAGGGATAAGATGCTCCTACTGTGTTTTGAATGTTCATTGTAGTGAGAATTCAAATCCAGACCTGTGTAAAAATAGATTTCTTGTCTTCCTTTCTCATAATTTTATAATTTTCCTTTTTTTTTTTTGTAATGCCAGTATTTGTGCAGTGTGCAGCTTTGCGCAAACAGGGGAAATGGAGAAACACAATAAATGTTATGTAATGTACTTCTTTGATAACCAATTCATCAACTACACCTGTGAATCACCTGTGTGTGTAGCACATCTGGTAAGTATGTTGATTCACACAGCATATACCATCTGTAAATAATAGTTTAATAATAATAATAAGTTGCACATTTGTCTTTTAAGGATGAAAAGTAATAAACACTGCTCACAAGGCTAAACCAAGTTTAGATTTGCTTGTCTTGTTTGTGTGATACTTACCATCATGCAAATCTTGACTAGTGGCTGAAACAAGAAGCAGACAGAACACCTGCAGAAGGGTTGTAGACATTCTAAATGTCAAAAATAATACATTGTTGCAGTTTTTGCTTTCCACAATGCAACTCCACTAAGTAATGTTGCACAAAGGTTAACAAGCTTCCCAGTACCTGCCACCATCAAACACCTGCAAAGAGGAAGCAGACAGTAAACAATTTCAAGTGTGTGTGTTGGGCATCAAGCAAACATGGTTAATGGTGTTGTGAGGCAGTTCACACATAGGGAATTATCAAATGCTTATTTAAGTATTCCTGTTGCAGCAGGTGTAAGTGTAGGGCTGTAATACAGTTGGTCCTGTGTTCTAATACAGGAAGTGCAACATATTTTTACTGTTACAACAGTTCAGTTTGAAAATATCCAAGTGTTACTTCAATATTCCTCTGGCAACAGGTGCAAGTATAGGCCTCCCATACTCATGCTCCCGGGTTCTAATACAGGAAATTGCAGACATTTTCACTGTTGTTCCATTTCACATTATATTAAATATCACTTAAAACAATTTATACATAATTATAAATAACAATAACTATGAATAGCATTGGAGCTCAAATAAATTATATGTGTGAGGGATAAGACACACTTACTGTGTTTTGAATGTTCAGATGTATGATAGAGGGTATACTGTCTACTATGCTTTTAAAAGTATAATTCTGCTGTCTGGACTTGGATGGCCTTCACACTTAAATGACACATGCAAATGAATGTATATACAAAGACCTTGTCAGGTCACACACATACACGATTAACACCTCAATCTGTCATCTGTATTTATAAATAATTCATGATGATGTCTGAGAAGTGCATCTTCTGTGACAAAGATGGAAAACACTGCTGTGGAAGAAAATGTTTTGTCCCTTATGCATAGGTTTAAATCCCATGCTGTAAAAATCAAAATTGTCAGTGTATTATGCCAAACCAAACATGGGTCAGGTCATGAAATGTATGTCCCCAGTCCATGTCTGCAAAGATAAATCATCTAACAGTTACAGCAGCACACACCCCTTAAACTAATGTCAAATCTAAGTTTAACTTTCCAATTTCCAAAACTGCCTTCTTTTCTCTTTGGCACTGTTGCTCTCCACTTAACATCACACAAAAGTGGTTGGCATCATTGCTCGGGTTTGCACACTACCAATAAATGTGATAACAAGCATTGGCAGGAAATAATTGTTTGCAACTGCACTACTTTTGCATTAGACATGTCTGGTACTAGAGAGGAAGGTGCCCAATTTAGGGCAGAGAAGTGGGATGTTGAGGAGTCCAGAATCTTTATTGGACGCCTAGTAAAACACTACAGTCAAAAACTTTTGCAGGGGGACTATACCATGTCCCAGTACAAGTCTGAGGCTTGGAATAGTCTGCCCAAGGCTGTATCCAGTGCAATTGGCATCCCACACACTGAAGAACAGTGTAGGCACCACTTTAAAGACCTTAAAAGGTACAAGAGGGATACAGTAAACCAGTATCTGGCTGAGTTCTGAACTAGCAACATCCCACCGTTGTGTAAGCATGCTAATATGGAAAATTTATAATACACATAAAACTAAATATAGGCAAGACTGGTATGCATGATGGTCTTGTGTTCTGTTCTTTTCTTTTCTTTTGACAGGTAATTCTGAAATATATGCAAATAGGCAAGCCCATGCTGACCATCTAGAGAGACTAAGGGAAGCATGTGGTATGTATGCAGCACAAGAGGATTATTATTGTAGCTTTAGAAATTAAAAAAAATGTTTTCTTTTCTATCCAATAGTAGCAAAATAAGCATGCTGTAAAAGCAGGTATGCATGTGTCAGTCTGTAGCACAAACCAACTTTAGGTGTTGAGTATTAGACTGCAGTCAGATGTTGTGGGTTTAAATACCACAAGTAACAAGCATAAGATGCAATCCTTCAATAATACTACGGAAATCAAATTCTTCACAGGTGGCATAAATGCCCTGCTGTTAACTTTAATCTGTATAATTGGACCAAGCATATGTGCAATATCTGCACATTGCAAAGATTACTTTCAGCAATCCATAATTATAGTTTGAAGTTGTTAGGAAGTATACTTAAATGTAACACTTCAGATAAAATAGAGTTATTATTGTGATAATACATTGCATGTCACATATGATGGTACTGATTTTATCTTTCTTTTTCTCTCACTTCAACCCTTCTCTCATTTTCTTATTTTCTATTATGTGTCATTGAAATGTCTCCATGTCATCCATCTCTACCAAATCACTAAATGCTTCACAGCAGAGGAAGGTAGACCAACGCCAGTGGCTCAGCCTGCCCTGACTACACCAGCTCTGGCACCAACCCCCTGCACATCTGGGACCTAACCTGTCAGTACTGCCTCTGCTGCCCCTGCACTACCTGCATCCTCAGGTAGCACTACTCTGTCAGCTGCTGCTGTGGTACACTCCAGGAGTACTGGCAGAGGTGGAGTTTTATCACCTACCAGGAGATGCCAGGGTTGGTGCATAACACCACTGGTGTACACCTACCCCAGATGAAGATGCTGCTTTCCCTCATAGTCTGCAGGAGGAGGAGATGTCTAGTACTCCAGCAGCCAGTGGAGTAACGGGATGGTGATGGCAATCCTGCAGGTGAGGACTAGATTCTCACTGTCCCCATGTTTGATGGGTCTGGGCTTGTGTTGTCCCCTCCCTCACACCAGTCATGGTGTCTCCCAACTTTTTGTGTCCCTCACCATCCCTGTCTAGTGTTGTTTGTCCTGATTTGTTTGCATTTGCTTCCTCACCTACCCAACTTACTTGACCCAGAAGTATGAATGTTCCTTACCAAGCATGCCCCTCTTACTGAAGTTAAAAAAAAATAAATAAAGTAAAACAGGCACCTGTCCCCCTCACAAAAAAAAAATGTCCCACACATAGCTCTCCACATCACATATGTTTCTTCTTGACACACTTGATTTGGTCCAACTGGCTACACAACACGATTGTGTTATTGTCACCCCTCTTTGTGGGATGTGACAGTCCAAATTCAGCTAATATTCTGTACATATTTTCATTTTACACTTTTGAAGAAATGGATAGCTATGGTTCTTTCCTACCTAACTCCTGCACATTCCTATATTGCTTCCCATTTGATCTTCCCCCTGCTTGCTCCGCATTTCAACATTTTCCCAACTACCCCATGTTAACACTTATAATTTGGTCAAAGATAGAATCAATCACACAACACACAGAAGTAACAAAAAATGGTGCCCTTCACTTTTTGACCTCTAAGTTTGCATGGAGTTTGGCATTGTGCACCAATGCCAAACGAGATTGAACGGCTCTTCAGTGGTCCAGTTACCTCTGCACAATGCTGATTAAACATTCTGTGCTATGTTTACACACTAATAGATGGTGAATGTAGTATAAAAATTATTTCACTGCAGTATCACTACTTCTTTAAAAGTATTACATACACCTGGATTTGAACCCTATAACATCTGGGCTCCAAAAGAAATGTGTCAATGCATTTACACCAGCTGCCACAGAGTCAATTAAGCTACAGGTGTCTTTCATACACTCACTATTAAAAACTCTCAAAATATGAGCAATTAGGCTCACATTTGTTACTACTTAACTGCTCACAAACAGGGAAGAGTAGAAATGTGCTATCTCATTTGCACAAACACTTTGCCATCCATCACACAAACCTACTGCTTAGAGTCGCACCATGGAAAGTGCACAATAGTATGTATTACTTATGTTTACTGTCCATTTAGTCTTCATGCCATGAAACTACATGTGAAAACACAAACAAAAGAAGGCACTATCTAAGAAAATAATACATATTTACAATGCAGCCATCTGTTACCTCTCCCCATGCACTGAAGCCTTGGTCTCTCACTACTTGTTCACAAATATATCAACTACACTACAGAAATAAATTGTCTTGTATACCAAGCACATCTTTATTATGAAAATACACATTCAGATTTTCCAGTACTTTTAGTAATGTGGAGTCCTGTTTGCATTTAGTTTGCAAAGATGTCTCTTAAAGTATACCTACATGTTGGAAAAAAAAACTACCAAATACTACACACTGCACACTCCTCAATCTGGTAAAATGGTGAACTTTAATATCTTGACAGTTGGACTTGGCTAGCTATCCATTTCATGCCGGCCTCCAAACATCTTCTCTCCAACATCTACTGCTGATGTCATCCACTAGAAATTGCCTGCAGCCTTGTAAAATTTACACTTGTGCCATAGTACTTGCATAAAGCAATGAGTTCTCTAGGTGGTTTAGTTAGAAAGGTAGGGGTTCTGCTCTCACTGCAGTCAACTAGTGGGTGTGTGGGTGGGTGAGTATGTGTGTGTGTGGGGGTATCTGTCTGTCTGTCTAGTCAGAAGAGCATAACTGTGTATCTTGTAGTTACTACTCCAGTTCCATGGACTTCCAATTTTGTAACACTGCACATGCCAACACATCTATTTCATGCAGGGCTCCAAACATCTTCTCTCCAACATCCACTTCTGTCATCCACTGTAAGTTGTCCTGCAGCCTTGTAAACATCAAACTTGTGCCATGGTCCTTGCATAAAATACTGAGTCCTCTAGTCTGTGTACCTTACTTAGGTAGGGGTTCTAATCTCACTGCAGTCAACTGGGAGGTGTGTGTCTATCAAGTCACAGGATCATAAGTGTGTATCCTGCAGTTATCACTCCAATCCCATGGACTGATGGACTGACAATTATTTTGACACTTGCACATGCCTACACATCCATTTTATGCAGGACTCCCAACATCTTCTCTCCTACATCCACTGCTGATATCACCCACTATAAGCTGTCCTGCAGCCTTGTAAAAGTCAGACTTGTGTCATGGCACTTGCATAAAATACTGAGTTTTCAAGTCTACATCAGGATGTGGGACACTGCTGTTACCATCTTCTAATCACCAGACCCTATTGATGTCATCACCTATAAAGTGTTGTCTGGCACTCTCCAAGTCAAACTTATGTTGTGGCACTCATGTGAAATACAGAGTTCTCTAGTTGGTGAAGTTATATAGGTGTTCTGTTCTCACTGCAGTCAACTGGTGTGTGTGTGTGTGTGTGTGTGTGTGTGTGTGTGTGTGTGTGTGTGTGTGTGTGTGTGTGTGTGTGTGTGTATGTGTGTGTGTGTGTGTGTTTGCATACTTGCTAGGCATAACAGAGAGCATTTTACATTAGCATATGGGACACTGCTATTACCTTCTTCTCCTGACCAGATACTGCTGATGTCATCACCTATAAAGTGTTGTCTGACACTCTTCAAGTCAGACTTATGTTGCGGCACTTGTGTTAAATACAGAGTTCTCTAGTCAGTGTACTTAGGTAGGGGTTCTGCTCTCACTGCAGTCAACTGTGGGCATGTGTGTATGTGTGTGTGTGTATATGGGTGTGTGTGTGTGTGTGTGTGTGTGTGTGTGTGTGTGTGTGTGTGTGTGTGTGTGTGTGTGTGTGTGTGTACTTGCTTGACATTAGAGAGAGCATTTACACCAGCGTGTGGAATGTAGCTATTACCATCTCCCTCCCCCAAGACTTTTCTGATGTCATCAGCAATAGCTGATTTGTGAATGTGTTCTAGTTCCATTAGGGTAGGTTCAGAGACTGGCCTGTAGTTCAGCCACAAGTCACCTCATCCTATACGATACAGATTACAGTGACAGGACTGTCATAGTATCCACATACGTCATGGCATGGGGTTGTAGTCCCTATATTTTCTTATAGGTTCATAGGTGTTTACTAGGCTAATGATTACAAGGGCTTTTTTAAGCCTAGCCATGCATCCTAAATCTCTAACAAGTTTTGATACCATGGGCCTGGGAGATGAACCATTTACTAGTTACCTGTTTGTATCAGAGACACAGGTGCCAAACCAGGGATGAATTTCCGGTTTCCCATCCAATTTTCCAAGTTGCACTTGAATTGCATTAGGTAGGAGCTCTGCTTCACATGGATGGGGAGCCTGTTCCATAGATGGGGTAGTCTCTGGGATGCATACCTATCTGTCTAGCAGGTCCTATTTATATCACAGACAAGGTTTAAGTCTTTAGAATGGGTAATTCTGGTACTGTTTGTTTTGTGGATATGCAGGAGGTCCATCAGAGTGGGGTCTGACAATGCCCTGTATGCCAGGCATAGATCTCCGCTCAAAAGCCTGTAGGAGACAGAATACAGGGATTGGCCCTTGAGGTGGTCTGCATAGGGCATATTACTTACCCCCTGTAATATTTTAGTGACCAACCTCTGTGGACGTTCAACTTGTTGGATATGCTTGGTTAGGTACTTACTAAAGGGAACACTGTACTCAATGATAGGTAAGATGAATGCCGAATACAGTGGAACAATGACTTCCTTGGACATAGATGCCATACCTTTGTGTATAGGTTGCGCAACAGAGAATGATTTCCTCACCACTGTAGACACATAATGATCAAGTGTTAGATTACTATCTATGTGTGTCCCTAAGTCTCTGACTACTGAGTCAACTCTAAGGGGTGTGTTGACAATGTGATAGTTACCAGGGATGGATGACTTCCCAAAGGATACTATTATGCATTTCTTGACATTTGGTTTTAGTTCATGACTCTGACACCAGTTGTTTGTCTGTGTTAGCCCCTCCTGAAGAACATTTGTGTCAGTGTGAGATTCAATTACAGCTCCTAATTTGCAGTCATCTGCAAATTTAGTCAGCCAGAGGCCACTGACATTGGCCTTGACTTCTGAGAACTAAATGCCAAAAAGGAGTGGTCCAAGGACTGATCCCTGAGGGACTCCACTTGTGACTGGCCTCTTTGTAGAGGTGGACTCCCCAGTTCTAACTTCCTGGGTCCATCTGTGAACCAGTTGGCTGTCCACTAGGTGACATACAGGTTCGTTCCTAACCTCTTGAGTTTGTCAACAATGCCTAAGTGGGATATTGTGTCAAATGCTTTGGCCAGGTCAAAGTTTGCAGTGTGAACAATTTTGCCCTCATCCATTGCTTTAGTGACCTTCTCAAAGAAGTCCACTAGGTTGAGTAGGCATGATCTGCCCTTGACAAAACCAAACTGGGTTGGGTCCATTGTCTGGAGATTTACTATATCACTATTGATCATCTCCATGATATTTCTTTCTATGGCTTTACATATAAGACTAGTGAGACGTATGGGTCTGCAGTTTCCAGGGTCTGTAAATGGCCCACCTTTGTGTAGAGGGATGACTGTTGCCTTTCTCCATTCATGAGGCACAAAGCCTGCTTAAAGGCTACAGTTAAATAGAAATTCCAGAGGCCCTGATAGGTCATGTTTCATAGTATTTAGAAGGCATCCTGGGATATGGTCTGGGCCCAGTATTGCAGTGTTCTTGGTCTTAGAGAGAGCATTAAGGACCTGTTCCCTAGTGATAGTAGGGGGAATTACATTTGATGATATTTCCTGAGGGAAGGTTGAGGGGGAGAGAGGAGCAAAGCTGGAGTTGAATTTATTAGCCAGGAGGTTTGCTATATCTTCTGGCTCAGTATAGGTGTCTCCATTTACTATGAGCTCTGCACACAATTGTGTATTGCCTTTGAGGTTGTGGACACAGCTAAAGAATTCTTTATGGTTGTCCTTGGCCTGGGATGTCAAACTTAGCTCAAATTTGGCTTAATGAGAGTGCTTTTATCCTGCTGGGTGCTACAACTCCTAATTTTGTCATGATTCTCCCTCCTGTTATGCAGCCAATTGATTTTGTGATTCCACTTGGGTGGCTTGTTTTTTGAGTTAGTTCTGTACTTCTTCCTGGTGGGTACAGCTGCCTCTATGTAGCTATTAGCATGCTTGTGCAGGGTTTCTGTGAACAGGTCTGCATAGGCAGAAGTGTTCTCAGGGTTTACAGGGGATTTAAATTTTGCCAGGTTCTCACTTAATAGCAGGAGGTTAGCCTTAGAATAATTCCTGAATATTCTGGTTTTGGTGGGGGGTCCAGGTTTTATTTTTACTTCAAATGAGACCATTTTGTGGTCTGACCTTCCCAGGGAAGGCATTATAGTAGGGGATGTGCAGCACTCTCCCATATTAGTGAGGACCAGATCCAGTATGGTTGCACCCCTGCTTGGTGTATTGACTATCTGGTCTAGGGAGTTTATGTTTACAAAATCCAGGAATCTCTGTGCATGTACATTTGATGTCATATAGGATTCACAGTTAGTAGTGGGGTAATTAAAGTCACCCATGAATATGGTATTGGGTTGGATGGTTAGTGTTTCCTGGGTCATAGAGGAAGTGGTATTGGATTTTACCTATGGTGATGTGAACAAGGACCTGCTCAAGTGCATTGTCCTGTTTGACCAGCCTTGAAGTATATTTAGTTTTGATGTAAATAGTGACACCTCCACCTTTAGTCCCTGCCTGTGAAGTAGCTGGTCTAAATGTGTGGTAGGCATTATAACCCTGCACTGTTGGAGTGCTGTCCGTGGCTTTAAACCACGTCTCAGAGACCGCACAGACATAAGCATTCTCTAGAGTAAAGAGAGCTTCCAGGGATTGGATTTGTTTGTTTAGGCTCCTACCATTGAGCAGTAATACCTTTAGAATTTCTTGGTTTTGATTTGCTATGTCAGAAGTACTTTCAGTTTGGCATTGCCTAAAAAAGGCACTATGGGGGAAGACAATGTTTTAGCTAATATTCGAAAGCCTAGAAGGGAGAGGTGCAGACCATCCCTGGCAAAGCAGTGTGGTCTGTTGACCATCTCCTTCCATGCTGACAAATATTGCACCCCCTTAGAATGACACCAGAAGATAAGCCAGTTATTAAAGTCAGTCATCTTTTGTTCATATTGTGGCATCATCCTTGGAGAAGGAAAAATGCTGCTCAATGCTAGGCTCATACCAACCTGAGACACGTATTCCGAGAGCTCTATGATGTCTTTCTTCATATAGTTTAGGGAGGTATGTCTCAAGTCATTTACTCCCACATGGACTATGACTGAATAATATTGTTAATTGTAATCCAGTGACCTCAGTGCATGTGTAATATGGTGGATCCTAGCCCCTGATAAGCAACTGACCATAACTTTTTCCTTACTCAGCCTGGTGAGAGGGACATCAGTGTGTCTCACAATGGAGTCTTCAATGACTAGAATGCTGGATTGTTTGGTGACTTGCCTTATGGCCTTAGAGGTAGAGGCTCCATGAGATTTAGCTCTATGTGTTGATGTGGGTGTTATTTTGAAAGAGTGCATTTGGAGCTGCTGAGGGTATTTCTTATGTGTACTTTGTCTTGGAGGACTTTGTGGTGTACTTTATCTAGGAGGTCTTTGTGGTGTAGGAAGGTTACATGCAAGTGTCTCAGTATATGTGGGTCTATATGTCTGCTTTGAATTGTGCATGATGGGTGCAGCATGCATACTACTGACAACCTTACTGACATTTTGGAGTACTTTTATGCTAGAGCTTTGTTTCCAGTGATGTTATGTAACCCCTATGGTCTATACAGTTGCTGTAGGTGTCTGGTGAGGTACATGCAAAAGAGAGCATTATACTCTATTAGTGTTCTCATGAGGGCTGATATAGTGCTATTATAACATCTTCAGATCTGATGGCTTGAATCATGAGGTGCACAATGTTGCCTTTCCATACCACTGTGGAAACTTGGTGGTTGAAGTTCAGATTGCTATCTACATGTATTCCTAGGTCTTGTACCATTGCGTTTGAGCATACGGGTTAATTAGTGCTGAAGACATATCAGTGCGACATCTGATGTCATTATGGCATGCATATAAAGGGTGAACATGTGGGACGGAAGATAAAAAAATCTCAACCTGCCTCCACTGCTGTCCTAATGTTCCAGAGATAAAACAGGTAATGCATGGTGTGATTAGCTTACAGTTTATGTTTACAGTAGTGCTATTACGAAATCTTGTGCATCATTCACAGGAATGCTTGGGGGGTCCATTCTGAAGCCAGCAACCACTCTGTCAAGGAGGATCTCAGCACAATTGTCCCCTTGTAAGCATATTAGAAACTCCTTTAACTCCATTAATTTGGTTCTGTTAGCTGCCCCTTGTGGCCATACTCTCAGCTGCTATGGAAGATGCCTTTGCCATGGTGTGGCACAGAATGTTGGTTGCATGGTCACAGGATTGTTGTAGTGTACAATTCTATCCACCCACTGGTCTGATGTTGTAAACAAATGTCTTTCATGCCTAGTCATTTAAAGGTTGCTCATGCCCACTTTGCCCAGGGACCTGAGTGCCTGTAGTGGCCTGTCATTTCAGCAGTGCTGAAACTGTTCGGATCCTGTTACCCATTTTGATGCAGATGTTTGTGAACATGAGACATGTCTAGAGACTACATACTGTTGGGACTGGCAATTACAGATACAGGGTTAGTCTATGTATGCACGATTATTTGTGAAAAGACAGCAGATGCGTCAGACTGTAGTTGGAGGGAACACATACAGCTGGTGAATCTGCCACAGATTGGTACACATTGACTCCCTACAGGGCCCATCTTATTTGTTACCAACTGTTGGAAACCTGGAGGAATACAGTTGGCACATCTATAAAGTAGTTTGCTGGGAAGGATACACATTAATAAGCATAGCAATGCTGTAGGCAACACCAGAACCAATCACTTACAGGCATGGTCAGGGACAGGTTGTTCTGATATCATGGGCTGCTTCACTGCCAGTTTATTATAATTACACATTACATACACAGGCCCAATTTCTAATACTATTAGGCTGATGTAAACAGAATACGTCTACATGGGTGCATATCCTTAATTCATTCCCTCCAATGGCACTCTAGAAGTTTACTCTTTAACTTCCAATTGCCAGAGTCTACACTTTTTGATAAAATCAAACTATGTCCTCGCACTTCAAACAAATGCTCATATCTCTAAAAACAAAGTTGTTCTTAAAGAAGTGCAAATGGCAAATTCTTCAGCATAAAATACTTTTATAGTGGCATTATTCTTTAAGTTCTAGGTTTTAAACTGGATTTTATAAGCCACAATAAATATAGTTATTACATGTGTAATATTTTCTAAACAACGTACAATATCTCAGCAACCACTCAAGTTATACACATACTATTAGTAGCATTTGTTCAGCCAGTTAAGAACTTTCATATGAGGCTAAGCAGTTCTGTCTGTACTACTTGGTTGTTGAGATAATTGCAAAAGTATAACATTTATAATATAAATAATTATTTGTATGAACAGCAAATAATATCTATTTCCTTGCAATAGACAGAGGTCAACTATCAACATATTTGTATTTGCCATTGTGTAAGCTTTAAGAAGAAACATTCTAATACTTTATTATTTAGCATGGTTTTAAAATTAATGCAAATATGAACAAACAATATTTGACGCCTAGAGGTGTCAGTAGAATGTAGCTGTAAAAGCATCTATAGGCATTACCCAGCTGTAATAAGTTAAGAAGGAAGACAAAGCCAGCTTGCTACACACTTGCAGAGCAGTATGTATCTCCTTAGAGCTGCATTTAAGTATTGAAAGTACTGTCATTTCATAAGTTCATAGGTTGGTACTAGGCTATCGGCCCTAGGGCCTATACAAGCCTAGCAATAACAATTCCCTGGCTATTTCTTCCCACACTATTTACTTCAAAACACTGTTGCCTAGTTGTCCAAAATAGCTTTTCAAATCTAAGTAATTTAGCATAGAAACAGACGCCACATTTTCTAGTTATACTATGTTATACTTGTTGTTAGGCATGCAGGGGTCATGAATGTCTATGAATTTCTCTGTTTTTGTCATGCATCTGTCACTTAAAGCACAGATCAGTGTTTAGGCATGTATCTGATACCTCGTGGATACACTTATGCAGATACCTGTATGAGTACATGTCAAGCTTCTGCACAGCTGCAAGCTGTGCCATCCTGCATCTAGAAATCACATTGTATGCATGATTCACAGCTGTCATTTTCTTTTCAGGAATATACCACATCTGTTTTATAAGGATATTCACATAGCAATGGCTACCTCTGCAAAAGTCAAAGTCAGAATGCCTGCATGATGCATGAAGTAGAGTAACATAATCTTCTGTCTCCTTCACAGCCATTTCTTTCAGTAGCTAGCTGGACTGCTATGATAATCCATTTTTAAAGCCAATACATGGCACAAATTGTCAAAATTGTTGACTTCAATCACAGGCATTACCAGGACAGAGAAGCAGTGCAGACAATGGTATGGTTAATGATGATGCCATCACCCTGATGATGTTCATGTGTGGAAGGTGCATGTTAAGAAAAAGAAAAAATAAAACTTGAATGGTATTGAGTGTGTGTGTGTGTGTGTGTGTGTGTGTGTGTGTGTGTGTATGTATATATATATATATATATATATATATATATATATATATTTGGTATGAGTGGATAAATTATTCTTCCTACTGACAAGTCTTTCTTCAGGTAGTATAACATAGGTTTATGAGCTACTGTGTGGTGCTTCTGTGTCAAATGAAGGTGCTAATGGCACATAGTGTAAATTGTTAACTATACTTATTGTGGGTTCTGCAGGGATATAGTATGTGATAGTGTTATGCTGCCAATGTACGGGATGCCTGAACACTACATGATGTGCCACATGTATATCAGGGCCACATTTCTCTGTAGGCATGTTAAAGGAACAATCCAAGAGTCTAAGATTATGACCTAAAGAAACCTGTCCTGATACCACCCAGTAGTCACCATCCACTTACCAGGAAATCATCAGCCTACTCCTGGTTTCAATTTACTTTATGCAGCCCTGTTTTCCTTTTCTGTGGTGAACACAATTAACAATATTCAGTACCTGTCAAAGCTTTCAGTCCCATATCACTGGGAAACAATAAGGTTATTATATTTTTGTGTGTGCTTGTGGTGGTGGTGGTGGTTAGGCAAAATTCTCAGTGTTTATTTTTCATAAACTTGTCAAAAAGCTAGCATAACTGTGAGTAGCATAGTCAGAAAAGTACAGTTTAGTGAATACATACTAAATTTTAGCAGCCTGTTTTTGTATTCCCCTTACTCCATAGTAAAGCAATCTCAGAATTAGTATGTAAAACTATCACAGGTTGCCATACTGTACAGCCACTACTGTGACAGTAGGTTTTGGACTTAATTGTTTAAAACAAGTCTATTGCTTGCTTCACACAGATTTTTTTTTCTTTTACAGCAGGTCAGAAACCCATTACACTTGGCTAGTATTCATAAAATCATAGCCCTTAGCTAGAATTCAGAAAGCCATACAAAATAAAATATGAAATGAAATGAACAAAAAAACTCTGTTAACTAATGTTTTAGCTTTGAATTGCTCATATGCTTTCCTGCAAGGTAGTAACAAGTGAGGTCATAAAATTCTTGAAAGGCTACTTTTCTCTGAGGATATAAAGCACTAATGATTGACTCAGTAAGAGCTGTTGTGAGTACAAGTTAAATTTGAGATGGAATTTGACCAATGAAAGCAGTTTACAATGTCAAACAAGAATGGAAAAATGGAATCTTGTTTAGCAGAGCTTTTAGGAAAATGAAAGCACTAAATCCAGTGTTTTGTGTTTTATTCTGCTTTTTTACATAATAAATTTGGCTTTATATCGGTGGACTGCCTACATTCATTGCAAACAGTACGTTTTGGAGTTCTTTGACTGTTATTGACCTGTGGAGTTACAGGAGGGACAGCCTTTATTGGGGCCAGCATTGAAGTGAGTGGTGTTTGTTTGATTTGTGCTTTCACGTTCTAGTTATTGGTTTCTTTTTCAAAGCCTGGCAGCCGAGGAGTCCCCCGTTCACAAATGGACAACAGTTCCCTATTGGGGAACTGATAAAGATGATTCAAAACTTTTCACAAACTGAACCTAACAGTATAAGTTCAGGAATTAGTATTCTGTGTGCATAAGGCAATCCAGTGCTTAACGTGAACGTAGAGATGATGTCAACAAGGAGAGATGAGAGACTGTCCACATCCAGAGGGAAGGAAGGAGATAACGCTCGTATACAAACTAATAATGTCAACAATAATCAAATACAAAATGTTCCAGACTCTTATGGTGGCAGAGACAATGCGTTTGGAGGCAATTTTAAAGAATACAGTAAAACGGACTTTCAGCAATGGCTTAATAAATCATTTAAAATCATGGGGATGGACGTAATCGGGAAACGGAAAACACAAGAGAAATGTAGGACTTTTAGTTTATCCAAATACAAGACTTTAATTTTGGATAATTGGTATTTAAACCAATACATTTGTCGGAAAATTGTGTCAAAAGGGTTGAGGTTCAACATATTTCTGAACAACACAGTAAGAGACTAAATTTTTTAAAACTGTTATGGACATTTTAAATGATTGTGACATAGCTATAGTTCAGAATAATAAGTGTTTGATGGTTAAATTAAAAAATGACAGATATTTTAAATAAGGAAATCAATCAAGATTTATTGTTCACTGTAAATTAATACAAAAATGATTTTAGAGTGTTGCAGGATGTAGATAAATTAATGGTCAAAAATCATAAAAGAAAAGTGTCTAAATTAGACAGAGAGATTTGAAAGAGTATGAATATGGTAAAGCTTATACATGTGAATCCTTCACACACTATAGGGGTAACAGAGGTTTCCATCATGGGAACAAAGATACCCCAATACATGTACATAGGATGGGAAGGGAGCTTGGAACAAGCCAGGACAACTACAAGATGGTGAGGGGAAATGACATACAAGTTACTAGTGACTATGAGGAGTTTAACAATGGCCAGAAGAGCCCTTTGTGGGGGAGGGACCCAGGAGGTAGGAAATAATATGGAATCTACCCCACCAACCCTCCTATGCAGAGGTTACAGGGAATTTTTATCCATACCCCCAAGGGAAACAATGACAAAAGATACAGTAGAAGTTCTTTCCCCTAATGTTGGCAGCAGTAATAACTATGGTTGTTCAAACAATGGCTGTTTAAGCGATAATTCCTATGTAATGATAGATAGTAATGTTGAGATGGGTGATGAACCCACCATACATTTGTATAATGATACTTCTAGGAATATTATTTACAACCATAACAATTTTAATATATACAATTATACAGATTTGGTGACTGATAAAAATAATTTTTTCTCTTTTTTTGAAAGGGTTCACTTTTGTACCAGTACATAAAATGAAACTGGAGGATATTCTTTTGGACATTAAATTATTTACTAGGAAATTGAATTTAGAATATATATTTAAGGACTCACCAGCATTAAACAAGTGTCCTAGGTTGAATACAAGTACTTACAACCCTCCACTTCAACAAGATTTGCAAAATTTTGAGATGTGTGTGATAAGTCAGTTAAGGAATGGATATGAAACAAATAGATATTACCAATCTAACTTGCCCCTAGATGAAATAAGATTATTAAAAGAATTAAGTCATATTGACAAGATTAGGGTTATGAAGCTGGACAAGGGGGTGGTGTGGTACTTATGGAACAGTAGGATTACACAGCTAAAATGCTGGGAATTCTAAACACAGGAGATATGCATCCGTTTCCAAAAATGAACTTAATATCTCACATAGGAAAATAGATTTGATTTTGGAAGACAATTTGATGTAGGGACTCATTGATCTACAGTTATATCAGTTTCTGAGAGTACAAAAACCTATTATACCAGAAATTTTTGGAATCCCCAAAGTTCACAAAGGGATACATAATCCACCACTGAGACCCATAGTTACCTCCCAAGGGTCAAAAACACAACCCCTAGTTATTTTTGTGGACACAAAACTAAAACATTTCTACAAATGTACCCCTACATATTCATTTATTCATGGGATTTTTTTTTAACAAAATTTGGACGACGGAATATAATGGCAACATTATATTTTTAACTATTGATGTCAAGGACCTTTTTTCCGTGATACTCCATAAGGTTGGACTAGATTGGTTTGAACAGATGCTAGTCAAGTTCAGCTTTCTGACAAAAGATGATTTTAAATTAGTATTGGAGAACATGGAAATGGTGTTGAAATATAATTATATATATATATTTCCAAGGGGAATTGTACCACCAATTGGATGGGGTAGCCATGGGGTCTTCCTGTGCTCCCATCTATGCAAATGTAGTAATGTTATACAGGGAGACACATTTTGTTTTCAAATCTAGTTATTATGAATATATAGATAAATATTATCATTTCCTGGATGACATATACATTTTATGGAAGGGACCATGTGAGTTGATTCCCCCTTCATGGAATTTGTGAACCACACTACTGAATTTTTACAATTCACATACGAGGTAGGTTTGGATGATATTCACTATTTAGATGTTAGACTTACTAAGGATGACACCAATAATAGGTTTAGATCTAATATTTATAGAAAAGATTGCTTTTCCAACTCCTACTTACATTATGACAGTGATCACCCACATTTTGTAAAGCATAATATTGTCAAGGGACAGTTGGTGAAAATAGCTAGGATGACATCAGAGAAATTTTATTTTATAAAATAAATTAACTATGTACACACACTTTTTGGAGAAAGGGGATATCCAGATAGTTTAATTAACCCCATTAAAAACAAAATTGTAAAATGAAGGGTGTCTGTTTATTTACCTCTTCTTACAAGTGGTGAAGTTATAAGCAACAGAGATAAATTGAATGAGACTGAAGAAATACTACCCCGATACCATATTTCGTTATAACTCAGGGTCAGAATACAGGACGGGTTAAAAATGTATTAACAATACTTGGAACATGTTCAA
Organism: Protopterus annectens; assembly: GCF_019279795.1. Classification (NCBI taxonomy): domain Eukaryota; kingdom Metazoa; phylum Chordata; order Ceratodontiformes; family Protopteridae; genus Protopterus; species Protopterus annectens. The sequence continues at coordinate 1,247,199,727 of NC_056732.1, read as the reverse complement.
AAGAATGCCTAGTAAATTAGACATTTTTAAGAGACCCCACAGATATAGTTACAAGAGGAACTACAATCTAAAATAAATTTTAGAAAAGAAAAAAGTAGAACATAAGGGAGGGTGCAAGTCAGAGGCTTGGGACATTTAAATGTGGGAGATGTTCCTAGTGTTCTTTTACAGCAGGATTTAAAGATTTAAATATACCTAACATTCCCTATAAACTTAAAAGCAAGACATACTCCAGTTGTTACACAAGAGGGGTGGTGTATCTTGCCTATTGCACAGCTTGTTGGTCATATTATATAGGGAAAACTGAACACAATTTAAGACAGCGTATATAAGAACATATGCATTACATAACAAGAAAAAATGAAAACAAAGCCCTATATAGGCACATTTTAACACGTTATAAAGCAGATTACAAATTTTGGGTCTTGGAAGAAGTGAAACATAGTGAGGGGGGGAGACTGGGAAACAAAATTGGAATATTGAGAGATGGTTTGGCAGTTGAGATTGGATGCGTGTAATAACATAGGGTTGAGAGACAAGAATCCAAATCAGTTAATTAATCAATTAGTATAAAATTTAAAAACACATACCCACATAAAAATAACTTAACAATGATTTAAATATCTAATTAAATTAATATTTTTATTAAGACTAAGTTTTCTATGTTTTAAAAAACACTTGATATTAATAGTCTCGTTTAACCCAGGTTTTTTTTATCAGCCCCAAGTTTGATTTGCCACATTGTTTCCCTTTGTTCCAAAAAATTTTAAAATCTCCACCTCTCAAATCACTATTAACAACTTCCAAAACAGTAAAATGAAATTTCTTATATTTCACACATTCAGAGGCATGTTTACATAGAGCATTTTTCAAATCTCTAGTTTTGATACTATATATATGCTCCCTAATGCATTCCCGTACACCTGGGTTAAACAAGACTATTAATATCAAGTGATTAATTAACTGATTTGGAGTCTTGTATTTAAGGGACATAGTTTTTGGTGTTTTAATGTGTTTCTGATGAAGTCTTTTGACGAAAGCGTTCAATAAAGTGTGGTACGCTAATTCTGTGGAAGTTTCCTTTTTCTTGCGCCTTTATTGACCATCGGAGCCTGATTTTTTGGTATTGTTTGCTCTTTCATCTGGTTTTTGCACCTTTCTTGGTCATTGTTACTATTAATATCATATTTATTATTTATATATATATATATATATGTATATGTATATATATATATATATATATATATATATATATATATATATATATATTACATGTTCATTTTTATATGTTGTGCTGCTTTGAATATTTGTTTCTATATGGATGAGCTGCTATGCTTTTTCACATGGTTTTATACATCTTTATAAATTATTATACATATATCATCATATATACATGCAAATAGTTATATTCACTTACATATTTATATATTTATATTATCTATGGCTTTAACATTTGAATATGCACACAATATATTAGACACTCTGAGGTTTTTATGATGATTCTTTATGATGAATTGTATTTTATACTATGTATTTTATACCATATTTTATACTATATGCTTACTACATATTCATTAGACTATAGAAGGGAAGTTAAGAGCTAATCCTGAGAACGATGATTAGATATCCAATCAGAAATGACCTGTAATTGTTTAAATAGGGAGAATGCATGTAGGAAATTGATTCTGATGAAGTCTCTGGATGGGAAATGAAAGCGCTAAATCCAGTGTTTTGTGTTTTACTCTGCTTTTTTACATAATAAATTTGGCTTTATATCGGTGAACTGCCTGCATTCATTGCAAACAGTACGTTTTGGAGTTCTGAGACTGTTTCTTATTGACCTGTGGAGTTACAGGAGGGACAGCCTTTATTGGGGCCAGCATTGAAGTGAGTGGTTTTTAATTAATGTTTACTTCTGATTTGTCATTTCTCCTTTTTAAATGTGGGGAAAATGAAGGTTGCATAAAGAACCTTTGTAAACAGTTGCCAAAATACTAGTTCATTTTGAATACAGTTTGTATGCTTTGTGGACCGCAACAGTGTGTGCATATTACAAAAGAAAGCAGTGGCTGTGCATCCTATGTTGTTATCCATTTTATATACTCTCTAGCCACTAATTACTGGTGTGACTGATGAAGCATAGATACCCTTCATCAGCTGAATCTCTGTCAATATCTTATGCTTCATTAAATACTCAGTTATTGTGTTATGAAGAAAATTAATCTACTCTACTTTTGTTGAACTCTGACATAACCTTCTACAAAATAACTTCAAAATGTTTAGTCTCTTTTTTAATGAACCTCAATCAGCCCTCCATCTATCTTAGTACAGATTGCTTATTTGGTATTTTTATGCCAAACTGTCACTAGAACTTTTAACATCCTATTTACTTCTTACAAAGTTCACGATCATTTAGTACTGCTCTAAAGAACACAAAGCTAATCTAAGGATTGGAATCCAATAGTTATTCTTTCAAAATGGGTAACAAACAAAAAAATATCAAAAATGATGATCAACAAATAATTTAAAATTTGCACATAATCCTAAATGAGAGACTCAGAAAATTGAACCAGGCCAAAAAGCATTACCAAACACTTAAAAAAACTAAGAACCAAAATGTAGTGTGTTCTCTGGAGTGAAGGACTGGTTGGCAGGTATTCAAAAATGACCAACTTGGCAAACCAAAAAAAAAAGTTTTATTTTTATTTGGTTCACTGAGTTTGTCATTTCTCACTACCTGATGACCACTCCTTTACTCCAGAGAACCAACTCAGAAAATTGTTTAATTTTTCCAAACAGTGGAAAGTCTACTATGCCCAGTACTGTTAGGAAGAATTCCATTCAGCTACAAGGTAAATGTGTTTGTGGAGCTTTAAATACTCTCCTCAAGTATGCCTGAATTTTCTTTAGGTAGCCCAGTTTCCTTCCACATCTTAAAACAGGCAGGATGACTGGATAGACAAAATGGCCTATATATACATTGTATTTACTCATTTTCTTGTATGCCAAGTTATGGCTGAAAAGGTATGTCCACTTATCAAGTTAGCAAATAGATAGCTCTATAGACAAGCTCTAGCTCTATAGACAAGGTTTCATTTGAGCCAATTTGTAGTTTTCATATTAAAGGTGTAGGTGATTCCCTTCAGGTCAAGGGTACTTAATGCATAACAGCAAAGTTACTCAAACTAAAGTGCTTGGATAATAGCTCCAAATTTATCATTGCTGTAACAGTTTTTCCAATCTATAAAACAGTAACAAAACTTGGAATTACCAAATTAAGTAGGAGTGTTAATTCTGTGAGCAGAGCCCAACTGAAAAATCAGTCAGACTAAAGCAATTAAACTCACTCCCAGAGAATACTTAAACAATCAACTCTAATAAGACGTCAACGCTACAATTCCTCCTAAAGTCATACAAGTCATGCTTTCCTATTTTTTGGTTCTTACAACTTTTATGGTGCTTTTTGCGCTTTCGATGGACTTGTGGTAGTGTGTTTCTCCAAAACTCCAAGAGGTTAGGTGGTGTTGGTGCATGATTGTTTCTTCCATTTTACTGCTTTACTGACCTTCTGGTTGATACTTTAACACCACAAAATATGAAAGGGATGGAGTATGTGCATCAGCTGAAGGAATTTTGCCTCTCTGTATTGGGTTCCAAATTATACTCTGTTCTTAGTCATATTTGAAGATGTCATGTCAATCATTTGGAGAGGGTGTGGAGTCCAGACCAGAAAAGCATCCCAACAGATGCCAAACACTCCTGTTGTGACTTCAGTTGTCATCTGCAAAAGAATGTGTTTTAACACCAACCTTTTTATCATCTGTCTTAGTTGTTGCTCTTTTTTAGGATATTTTGAAATCACCTTAATGTTAAGGATGCCACATTGTTTTATCAGCTGAGATTTCTCAGCAAATGGCCTAACTAACTTATTATGCTATACCAGTGAGTCCATAAAAATGGGCAAAACATGTCATGCCTACAGTTAGTGGGGGTTGGATTTAAAGGCCTGAATGCCCCATTTAAGATTTTAAAAAACTATAATGTCAGTGGGCATTCAGTAGCCTTAGAGATAGAATACTTGAATGTTCCTAAGTAAGGATTAATTTGTATATGTACAATGAGTCTCGTTCAGTGGAGGTTTATGGTATTACACAATACCTTCTTCTGGTCTTCATATGATCATAGGAGATTACTAGGCTATCAACCCGAAGGTCATTTTAAGTCTATAAGTTTCATCCCAATATAATACCACAGAAATGCTAGCCAATACCCAAGATTGCATTTAGTGATGACTGCCCATGTCCAGTAAGAATTTACAGTGCCCCATCCACTTGTTCAGGTTCCTCTTGAATAGTGTCATAGAGGTGCTCTGTTTCACATGAATAGGTAGCCTGTTCCAAAGATGTGGCAGTCACTGGTAGATAAATCTGTCCCTCCAGCATGCCCAGTTTAAGTTGCAGGCCATATTTAGGTCCCTGGAATGGGTAGCCCTAGTCCTGTTTGATTTACAGATATGCAGCAAGTTCATTAGGTTTAAGTCTTGGATTGCTCTGTAGGCCAGGCATAAGTCTCCCCTAAGAAGTCTATACAATAAGGAGTATAGTTACAGGGACTTTAGTCAGTCTGTGTAAGGTGCATGCTGGATCCTCTTGATCCTCTTTGTTGGAAACCTCTGAGGTCTCTCTAATTGCTGCAGGTGCTTAGTATGGTAAATGCCAAATGGGGCATTATACTTAATTATGGGCCAGATAAGTGCAGAGTATAAGGGGGCTATTACTTCTTTTCCTCTTGAGACAATACATTTACAAGTCAAGTGTACTATGACGAAAGCTTTCCTTACTACAGTAAACACATGGTGGTTGAAGTTTTATGGTCACAGTCAACATGTGATCCCAGGTCCCTTACCACTTCATGGGTACTTAGGGTATTGTTGATTTGATAGTGTAAGGGACATTGTTTGTGATGAAGGGAATGATGATGTATTTCTTTGCATTCATTTTGAGATTGTAACTAATACACCAGTCATTGGTCTGCATGAGACCCTCCTGGAGTATACTGACATCATTTGGGGATTCAATGATTGCACTTAGTTTGCAGTCGTTTGCAAACTTGGTCAGCCACAACCTCTTAGTTTTGACCTGAACTTCTGAGAAGTATATACCAAACAGTAGGGGGCCAAGAACTGATCCCTGTGGTACCCCATTGGTAACAGGTCTGCTGGTTGATGTGGAGTCATCCACTTTGATAGTGTGTGTCCGGTTTGTGAGCCAGCTGGCAACCCATCTTACAATGAAGAGGTTTTGTTGCATTGTGTTGAAAGCCTTTGCCAGGATGAGGTATGCTGTGTGCACAGATTTGTCATCATCAATGGCCTTGGTCACATTTTCAAAGAAATCCACCAGATTTAACAGGCAGAATCTGCCATTCACAAAGCTGAATTGGGTAGGATCCAGGATTTGGAGGTTCCCTATGTCTTTACATATGAGGTTCATAATGATATGTTCCATGGCCTTACAGATAAAGTTGGTCAGGCTTATAGGTCTGTAATTCCTCGGGTCTGTTGCTAGGCCACCTTTGTGGAGGGATAATAACTGTAGCTGTTCTCCATTCTACAAGAACAAAGCCAGTGGTTAGGCTATGATTGAAAAGGGTACTTAGTGGTGATGCTAGTTCATATTTTAGCCTGTTTAGAAGACAGCCTGGGATGTCATCTGGTCCCATAGAGGCTGCGTTCTTTGTCTTGGACAAGGAATTTAGAAACTGCTTTTCAGATATGTAGGGTGGGGGTGGGGGAAGGTTTGTTGAAGATTTGTTTGTTGTAAGTTAGGAGGGGATAAGGGAGTGAAATATTTGCCAAACTATCTGCTAACAGGTTTGCTATCACTGTGGTATCAGTGTGCATGATACCATTGGCCACTAGTTCTTCACATGCTTTGGTCCTACCCTTTAGGCTACGTACATAGCTGTAAAAGGCCTTATGGTTATCCTTGGCTGAACTTGCTAAGCTTCTCTCAAAGGAGCCCTTGGAGGATTTGACAAGTTGTCTTATTTGCCTGTTAAGGCTGAGGAGGGTGCTTTTCCATTGTTGGAGCCTTGCTGTTGTTTTCTTGGATGGCAACTTTTTATGTTTATTGTAAAGTTTGTTGATGCTGGATGTCCACCATGGCAGCTTGTTTTTACTTGGGACTCTGGCTTTAATTCTTTCTGGTACAGCCGAGTTTATATATTATGCAAGTGATTGTGCATAGTTACCACTTCCAGCTTTGGGTGGGGCTTGGAATGCATTTATACCTTCACCTAGGAGGGTATAGTTTACCTTGGTGAAGTATTTTAGTCTGAGTTCACCCTTTGTGAGTTCTGGTGTTAGTGCTAGTTCAAAGGTAACTGATCTGTGGTCAGTTTTAACTAATGAGGGTTCGACAATTGCGGCAGTGCATCTGTTTGACATGTTGGTGAAGACCAGATTCGGAATGTTACCTCCCCATGTTGGGGTATGGACAATTTGTTCCTGGGTATTTGAATTAACAAAATCAAGGAACTTTTGTGTTAGAGAGTTAGGGTTAGCGTAGGTTTCCCAGTTGATTGTGGTATAATTGAAAACCTCCATAACTAGTGTGTTTGGAAAAATATGGATTGTTTCCATTTTGGTCAAGTAGGCTTCATGGGTGTTGTGACCCATGAAGGGGGATTTGTAACTGGCTATGACTTGAATGGGGGTCTTACCCACCTAGATGTGGAGTAACTCCAATGAGTTGTCTAGTCTAACTAGACAAGAGGTGATTTGGTTTTCTCACATTCATTTTGTGGTGTAAAGGTGTGGAAGGCAGAGACCTTGAACTAAGTTTTGATACTCCATAGACATCTACATATTCTAGTGATAGAAGTGCTTCCAGAGAGTGTGGTTTTTGGTTTAAGCTCCTAGCATTTAGCAGCATGATCCTTATTTTGTTCTTACTGGTTATGTTCATGTCAGTAATGTTATTTTTGAGACCTTGCCTAAAAAAGGCACTATGGAGGAGGCAAGAGCCTTTGCCAGCAGCCAAAAGCATAGAGGTGCCAGGTGCAAACAGTCTCTGGCAAAGCAGTGAGGTTTGTCGATCATGGCTTCCCAAGCTGACCAGAACTGGATCCCCTTTGAATGACACCAAAAACTGAGCCAATTATTGAACTCAATAATTTTTTGTATATACTGTGGCATCATTCTAGGTGAGGGTAGTATGCAGCTCAAGGCTAGGGGCATACCTGCCTGGGACACATACTCAGAGAGCTCAGTCATGTCTGTCTTCATATAGTCCAGTGAGGTACATCTCAGGTCATTCAAACCAACAAGAACTTTGACAGAGTCGTAATGGTGCTTGTTGCTGAGAGACATGAGTGCATGCGTGATCTGATGAATCCTGGCACTGGATAGGCAGCTGACTGTGACTTTCTCCTTGTCCAGTCTGATGAGTGGGACACCCATTTCTCTCACTACTGAGTCTCCAATGATAAAATAAAGTGAACAAGGTAGGACCACCAAGGCTCTAAAATCCAGTTTATTCCAACAGTAAAACAGAAGGATAAGCGCTTTCACGTGGGATAACCATGCTTCATCATAACTCAATACAAAATAAAGCACTCAGTTTAAATAGTATCACAAATCACTACTAAAACCAATTAATACAAGCTAAAACTCAAAAATACCTCATTAAACAATTACTATGTAGTTAATTATTGTGCAAATACTTATTTAAAGGGCCATGCCTCTAATACAGGTCTAATACTCACATAACTATTAAGGCCTGGATGTATGTGTACTCGTAGCCTAAATATCCATTTAAGTTCAACAGATTCCAAATAATTGTTCCCATTACCCCTTCTTGGATTCTCATATACCAATTGTGATGCCCTAAAGCTAAAGCTGTGTGTATTAAATTCAATACTATGTTTAGCCAGGGCATTTTGTGTATTGAAATTCCTGATGTCATAAAGGTGATTATAAATCCTGTCTCTCTGAATTTCTGGAGGTTTTGCAAACATAAAAACATTCACAGCAATTACAGTTGGCTAAATACACTAGATTGCTGGTATCACAAGTGGCATAAAACCCTGGGGGGAAATTTAAAATTCAGAGTATGATGACTATAAAACTGAGTCACAACTATAACTCTACACATGTTACATCGCTTACAGGGGACAGTGCCAGATCTCAAGCTCTTATCTTGCTTGATACATTGAGTCTTGTCTTTACACAATAACTGTTTTAAATTCAAGTTATTTTTATATATAAAACTTGGTGCATTCCCTTTGTTGGCCGTGGCTGGATCTATGGTTAAAACATGCCAATTGCATCTGATAATATCTGACAAAACTTCATTATCATTGGCATATTTGGTCATAAAGCTAACCTTCCTGTCTTTATACTCTTTGATGTTTCTAGGTCGATTTGATGAATCTTAAAAAACTCCCAGATCCAGCCTCTACTGGCCTCAGATCATTAAAGACAGTATTTTTCATCCTATTCAACACTACTTTGGTATATCCCCTATCTACAAACAGCTGTTCTATGGTATCAATTTCAGCATTCAAATCTGTTTACTTTTTACAGATCCTCCTCATTCTGTGATACTGTCCCTTCACTATGTTGGGGAACATAAACCTAGGATGCATACTGCTAAAACCTAGTAGATTATTTCTCCAGCAGGGCTTACGAAATAAGCCGGTCATAATGGTCCCAGATTCATCCCTATATACAGTGACATCTAAGAAATCAATTCTTTGCACGGATGATGTCATGGTAAACTTCAAAAAATCAGTCATGGATTCTAAATAAGTTCTAAAATCATATAAACAGGAAAGCTCACCATCCCATAACAAAAAAATATCATCCACAAACCATCTATATAGCTTGATATATGAACAATGGGCCCTATTAAATAAATACATGTTCTCCCAGTGGTGTACAACTAAATTTACATAGGAATTCGCACATGGGGTGCCCATAGTGACACCCCACTGCTGCAAATACATTTTGTTGTCAAACATAAACACATTATTAGAGAGAACCATGTCCAATAATGTACAAATTAATATCACTTCATTGTTCTCCATCAGATGCATATTATTCAAAACCTCTCTAATAGCATCCAAGTCATATTCATTTGGTATGGATGTAAATATACTTTTACATCTAGTGTGATCATTATACATTCATGGGAGGAAAGTTCCTTTGTATACATGTCTAAATCATTCAAGAACTGAGTAGTATCCTTCAAAATCGTTGGTATTTGCTTAACTATAGGTCCCAGTTTCTGCTCTATATAAATGGACATGGTTTCAGTCACCCACCCTCCCACCCACCACCCGCAACTATGGGTCTCATTGGAGGTGGGTGTGTAGACTTGTGTACTTGTGGTAGTCCTTTGATGCATGGAACAAGTGGATGTTCTATCTGCAAGTAACAATACAAGTCATTGTCTGTCTACACATCAAAATGTCATACAAAGTATCAGAAACCTAAGAATGTCTCTAAAGCGTGAATCAATTCTTCTAACATTGCTCTATCATAATCATTCTTACTCATTAGTATGATGCCCCCACCCTTATTTGCAGGTCTGATAACTATAGCCATGTTGTTTTGCAAAGACCGCAAAGCCTCTCTCTCACTCATATTTAAATTAGTAAGAACAGTTGTCGTTGTTGTACAATTTATCATAAATACCCTTTCACATGTTTTTAAAAAGCAGTCTATGTGAGCCGGCAGTACAGGAGTATACAAGCTCTTACGCTTAAGGGAATGTTCAGTTAGTTGACTAGAGTCTTTATCATATAGCAACTTCAAGCTGACATTGCGCCCAAACATCCTCAAGTCAGTTCACAAATCACTCATGTTTGTACCTGTTGAGGAAATAAAGAATAGCCCTTTCTCCATATCTCCAGTGATAAGAAAATTTGTTTTTTGCATGTTAGACCTTACTGGCTTAGTGGGTGAGATACTGGTGTTGCTATGTGTCATGGGTGCTGTGGGGACTTTGTTAGGTGTACCAGTCTTGTGTTTTGGAAGTCTCTGGTGTTTCGGTAAGTTTTCCAGAGAACCTCCACGTTATGTGGATTTTTGTGTTTGATGCATACTATGAGCATATGTATTGGTGGGTGAGTTGACAACCTTCTCCGTGCTACTGTTTTGAGTGAGACTGAGCATGGATTCTAGATTCTTGGTGTAAATACATCTCTTGCACTTTGTATAGAGTGTGTTATTAGTACAGGGTCATCTGTGTACATGAGGCAATTGCTACTCTGCTTCAAGAGACCCAAGTCAGCAAGACTGGCAGAAGAAACAAGGGTAGTTCAACTGTCCATAATGCTAGGGTGAAGACTGTTGCACTAGGAGTGGTTATTCAGTGGATGGATATCTGTTTTTTTTTTTTTGTTGGCTGTTTGACTTTTCTGTGTGACTTTTTGTCTTGATTGTTTTAGATATTTTGCAATCACTTAATGTTAAGGATGTCAAATTGTTTTATAAGCTGGGATTTCCCAGACAGTGGCCAAACTCAACACTTATGCTATATAAATGAGCCTATAAAAAAAGAGAGAAACATATATCCACAACTAGTGGAGGACTAGCTTTAAAGGACTGAATGCTGCATTAAACCATTTGAAAAAATAAAAAGTCAGTAGGTATTGAGATGCCTTTGAGATGGAGCACTGGAATTTACTTAAGGAGTCATGTATGCATATACCATGGTCTTACTTCAATGGAAATTTAACATATTACACAGTGAAGGCTTTGGTCTTGTTATCTGTTGTTGGCTATTTGTCTTTTTTGCGGGACCTGTTTTTCCTTTGTCTTGATTATAGTAACATGAACTGTTTCTCTCAGAGTTGTAAATAGTAATACAAACTTTACATGCAGTGTAGCAGTGCTCTTGTACCTGCATGCCTTAACTGCCTCTGCTGTTAACTGATGTCAGCCATGTGGTCAATATACCTGGAAGAGCTTTAGTTGTTTGTTCAGCACATAAATTGCTTATCTGCATCATTCCCTGACAAAACTTGTATTGATGTTTAACTAATAAGGAAATAGCTAAGCATATTCTTTTTTAGAGTTTGAGGCAATATGTGTTTGAGATGTGACATATCTGTGAGCTCCCTCTAGTATATTTGCAATGCTTTAATCAAACTACATATAATAACAAATGAGCTGAAACAGTTGAGGAAAATGAGTGTTTACATATGCCTGAACAGCTAACTATATAGAGACATTATATAGCCTGCACTTAACTACATTTAAAATGTACTTTATCCTTAAGTGGAATATCATTTTCTAGCATGTTGCATTTTAAAAGCCCAGTCATCATTACTATCTAAAACCTTAAGTATAGTTTCACAAATCCCCCCACCATAACATCTCATACTGTCACACAACAATAGACAGTAGTTTTCTATGTCGAATTTTCTACCTCTGTTGTACAATGCTTATTATCATACACTTACACTTCTACATCTTACCCTATTTGGACACTTAACTTGTTACCACACTTATTTTCAAGCTAACTGTACTCCTCTCACTAACCCTCACAATCTAAAATACAACAAATCATCTTACTGTCTCAACATATCTCCTGATTTGTACCTACACACCTGATGCACAATATAACTATCTCTTCTAAGGTAGATACTACCATTCTGCTTCCTATCTCCAACAGCTTACTCATTATTACAATAAATTTCAGAAGCATCAGCAGCAAGTTACAAGACATCCATGTATGCCTAATGGTTTACTCCCCAGACATTTGTGTTGCCATAGAAACTTCATTAAAACAGGAAATGAAGGGAAAACCGTTTCTACTACCAGTTATAACATCCTCAGAATGGACAGGTAGAATATAAAAAAAAGCAGGTAGACAAGCCATCCTACACAAAAACACATTAGAACTGACCTTCTAGCCTCAGAATATTTCCAACTTCATCAATGCAAAATTCTTATTTTCAGTCCCCAAAATAAACAAAAGTGAACATGCATTTCTCCACTAAACATACTACCAGATAATAATATTACATCAGCAGAAGATACCCTCTATCAGATATGTCACAACATAAACCAAGAAACTATCATACTGGTTGACCTTAACATACATAGGCAACCTACTAACTCAGATACCACTACCACCTCAATAAACTTATATTCATTCACCGAACCTCTACAAGGATTAACACAAGCTGTAACAGACAATCCATACCAGATAAGATTCTTATTGCCAGTCCAAACAAGATAAGCAACTCTATCAGTGATCACCTTCCAACAGTTGCACTGAGACAATAAAACTACATAGACTTACAAGTAATATATGATCAAAGTGCACAATCTTTCCACATTCAGTAAAGAAACTTTCATCACTTGCGTAACACAATGCAGTAAGTGTATATTAAAACATGCTTTTAAATGGTACAATATCTAATTCAATGCTGTTTAAATGCACTCAATGACTGTGTCCACTAAAATCTTAAAGAGTAAAGTCAAATGCAGTGCTATGTCTGACAAAAGAAACAAAATAACTTATGCTACAGAAAGATAACATTTAGAACAATATGTGAGTGTCACTTTTTTAAACAACTTTTTATTAATTTTAAAACTAATGGGATTGTCACCTTTGAAGTGACACCTCGACCCCATGCGCAAAAATGGAAAAAAGTGGCTGTGGATGGATGGATGCCTGTTCTAAATGCAAAACTCATAGACTGCAAAAAATCAGACATCTTAGAAATCTCACTAAGCATCAAATTAAACCAGGCATACAATCCTACGATATCAAGCTCCAGCACAAATGTCCAAACAATCCCAAAATATTCTGGTTTTCCATAAAGAAACATACAAGCAGTCCTTTTGTTACTTAAAGATAACATGTCTCCCCCTTTGCATTCACAGTAAAACAAGAAAACAATCAATTTAGTTTTACTTTCAGCCTGCCCCATCTTCAGCTAATAGTAAATATCTTCTCAGTTTAAATCCAACAACCTTAACTGTGACGTTGGAAGTTCTAAATTCAAAACAAGATTCCACAATTGTGGGACAGGATGAGTAGGAAGAGGAGATACAATAAGATGGAATCAAGTGTGAGTCCCTTTACAGGAAGTTAAACTTTCAAAGGTGCTATAATTTGAATGAAAACATATTGTGAGATATGGGTTTAGGAGGAAACAGAGTAACCATAAAGGAAATGGAGAAGAGTGCAGAAAAAAATTACTAAACTAAGGACACTGCCTAAAATTAAGAGTTATGCATGAGTTGGATCCACAGATCACAAAGGACTTCAGCAAACTTGACAAGGATATGGAAGGAAGGAGTCAGAAGGTATTGAAAATGTGGGAAGGAGGAACATGGAACAATTAATATGTTTTGGGTATGTCCAAATATATATTTTTGGGAGGATACCTGCATTCAGTGGTGACAAAGATATATATATTATAGATATAATAGAGATATACAGACAGATACATATAAATATAATTTTATCTACAGGTTTCAATGCAAAGGGAAGAAAAAAGACATTAAATGAAGATAGGTGGTTCATAATTAAATATTTGAGGACCTGCAGAATGAGTATCTTTGCTAAGATTAAAAAGGAACCATCAGGAGAAAATCAAAAGAAGGGAAAGGTATTACATGGAGGTATTAACTTAAACTTGGCAGTTGTGAAAGATAGTCTGATGGCTACCAGTATGGGTGGTGAGCAAGACGGCCTGTCTGTGTTTTAAGAGTTTGCTTACCTGCGATTGTATTATTTATGGGAAATAAGTGTTAAATTGCTGACGTGTATTGGGAAGTTGGTTGATGTTGACTATGAATTGTATTTTGTGAATTTACAGTGCATGTTTATTTACTTACTTACATATTTAATTATTGCACTAATAAAAAAGAAATGAAAAAAATGTGTTACAAAGCAACCTCCACATATATAAAATAAAACAAAGTCTTAACTTAATCTGTAATAGTGTCATTTCAATAATCTTCCAACAGAATTATTTGTCCAAAGTCAAACCACTATGCTTTCCTTTAACTGGATGGTACTTGCTTCAGCTGTTGGTCTTGCACACATCTTCTTACATTAGAAATAAAAAGGGCCACTCACACAATGCATAGTCCATGAACAACATGGCAGGTGACTGCTTAGTTGTCCAATGTATGGCATTCTGATATGCCAATCAAAAGTTTTCAAACTATCAGACCTGTTGCATGATACATGGTAACAATGCAAATAAGATAAGACAACTTGCATTATTGACTCACGGCATTATTCTAACTCACTGTGATGTTAGACCAACAATATCACCTTAGCTGTAAGAGTTCTACAGGTATCTATTTAGCAAAACAACCTCATTTGTCATGACATGAAATGCTGACTGCTGTTTGTCGTGCATATTTTAAATCTCAGTATCACAGTGTGCCATTATGCTCAAGATGTTCTGTTTGTGTTATATTTTAGAAAAGTTCTAATTTAAATCAAAATTAATCAGACCTAATTGGCATGGAATTTTTCCACAAGGTGAATCCTGATAATGAGTTCTCTGGTCCTTACTATGAAGATAAGTGCCCTGTATAGTAGTTTATTATCCATGTCACTGGCTATTAATGTTTCTTACAGATATTACTTCTGCAGTGTTTCTGAGATTAACCATAGCCACAGTTGATCTACCTTTTTCATACGTCTCAGAACAAACTATTAAATTATTTTTCTGCCTACAAACAGCAAAATATACACTGATAAAACTGAAAACACATGCTCAGATATTTAACTCTGCAGTTTGAATCAGGCCCTGCGTATGTTTCTGTGTCACTACACTATAATTCAAGGTTACTATAACAGATTTCTAGGAAGGCAAACATAACAAACATAGTTTAAATGTTACTCTTTGTTTAATCATTATTTACGATGCATTTTTGTTTGAACTTCTTGGAAAAATAAATAGCTTATGTTGCACAGCAATAATGCAAATAATTACTGTTTGACCACACCCTATGACACTGTCATACAACTGACCACACCCTTGTAATATCATTATCATTTTGACCACACCTTCTGTGTTCAACTTATTGTTCAGAAAATGTTTGTTGATGCAAAACCTGTCATACTATTAAATTGTAAATGAGTTAGACTGAGTTGTTTTTGTCTGTCTGTCTGCCTGTCATCTGTCCCTGATTTTAGAGAATGGTTCTCATGTAGTGTCATGTTTTTCCCATTCCTTGGGAAACCTAATATTCAACTGGTATATCCCTGAGGATTACAGTCAGCCAATCGTGCCAGTCATTAAAGTTTTATAGTTCTTACTGCTCAGAAAATGTATGTCTGTGCAACACCTGTTATTCTTTTAACTTTTTAAGTGGATTGCATTCATCTGCCTCTCATCTGTTTCTGATTTTGCAGAAGTTTTTTGATTTTTGTCTTATGATTTTGCTCTGTCTCTCATTCAGTTTTTCATTTTCTGGTAAATCACTAAGGATTACAGTCACTAAATAATTATTTATTTATTTGTTTATTTAACATTTGTTGACTGGGAAAATCTGACTAGGACAAGACCTATTTTCAGTGGAGGCCCAGGGAGAAACGCTCCAGACATTGACAGTCATTTAGAGGCTCATAGTTCTCATTGCTCCAAAAATTCATGCCCATGCAGCACCTGTTGTTCTATTACCTTCAAACGGAATTAGAGTTGCCTGGCATTCAAGTATCTGAGCTGTCTGTTAACAACTGATTATTATAGTCAAACATACATGGTTTGAGTCATTCCACCTTCGTTTGCCTACTGTGTGACATTTTACAAGACACTTAAACAGAAAGTGTTCCTGGGTTGCTCCAGAAAAGGAACTCTTTGTGCAGTGAGTTTAACTTGTTTAACAACTAGCTAAAAATAAAAATATATTTAAAATGTGACCCTTAGTGGGCATTTGTCCCCACTCCACTATTTTTGACTTTGTTCTTAATTGCTGAGCAAAGAAGTTGAGAGGTATTTTAGTTTGTTACAAGTAAAAATTGTGGCATTCAGGCAAGTTATTATGGATTGCAACCAGTAAATAATCACACATATGTGAGTTCTGACTTGTTATCTTTAAGAAAATGCTTGCTAATACAAAACTTGTTATACTAGCAACTTCCTAAGTATATAAGAGAAATATTTAAAATCTTTTCCTGATGTGTCTTTTTATCTCTGATTCTTAAGCTATGAAGTTGAAAGTGCTCAGGGGATTTGCAATGGTTTGTACTGCATTGTTTTATCAGCAGCAAGCTGAGATAAATTTCTAAGCCACTATTTACATACATATTCATTCGCTAGTTCTCAAGCAGATATCTGAGGTCTACGGTCATACAAGTGCCTGTAAATGTGTGTGTGTGTGTGTGTGTGTGTGTGTGTGTGTGTGTGTGTGTGTGTGTGTGTGTAAAAATACTTGGTTCCCATGGTGTTAAGGAAGAAATCAATTGTAGTAAACAGGAGCATCATCATTTGAGCCATGTTCTTTGGTGACAATCCTTGATTTCTTTGTTTTATTATCTGCTGACAGTGTGTTTATTATTTGTTGTAAATAAATTGGATATTGTAAAGTGTACAAATTTATTGTTATTTTAACTCTGAATACATTTTTATTTAGTTTATTTTTTTGCAGGCAAGCAGGTATGAAATGCACTATCTTTGCCTACAACAGAGCTTGCTTGGCACTTATTCAGATGAGTAAGGCTAAAAGCTGGGAATGTGCTGCTTCCCATAATGCATGGTTTGAATCACTCGGTCTTCATTTGTATACTGTACGATTCTGACTAAGTCATTTTCACCAGAATGCACTCCTGGACTGCACCTGAAAAACAGCACCTGGGCCCAGTGGGCTGTCCCAGACAGCTTGCAAAATCATTACGTATAGTCTTTTGCTTCACTGCACCCTTCACACGGCTGATAATTAGTTTTGCTATATGCTATTTCACTATGAATCCCAGCACTTCTCTTGTAATTTAATGGCTTGCCAAATGCACTTTCAATATATGTGAGTTTTAAAGCTCACACTAAGTCAATTACCAATGCAAGTTTATTTATTTATTTTTTTAGCAAATAGCCATCACTACTTTTGCTATAAAATATGAAATAAAACATTTACATTATATCCAAATATCTATGATCATTGTCAAAAAAGAAAATAGTACGGACACTGACAGGTCTGAACAGTGTTTTATGGTAAATGGGGAGAGCTAGCAGAGTAATGGGATATTGATATGGCTGGTAGGGCCCCAATCAATTACCCTTGTCTAGGGCCCCATTTGACAATGACCCGGCTTTGGAAAGACTGCTCAAATCCATATAGATGTTCTTTTCACTCCAGTAATCTATTAAATAATGTTGAATGCAAGCATTCAGTGACCTTACATCATCCTGTAGTATAATGATTTTATAATTACTGTGTTTTTCTGATGTCCATAATGCTTCTTCTCGCTTTTTACTTCTTTTTACTTGCACTTAATAAAAACAATTCATAGACAATATGGGTGCCTGCTTAGACTCATGTCTCAGTGACAGTAATTTTGTATTGCATTTCGAACCCACATTACCAGCAACAGTTTTCACTTATATTGTCACGATGCTTTATTTAGTTTCAAAGTAACCCTCTACTCTCTCAGGCTCAAAAGAATCTTCCATCACTGTGTAAGAATTAACTGATACCGAATAGGCAGCAGGACTGGCAGCAGCAAATGCATGAAATTTTACATTTTACTTGATTTACATGCAAATTGGGTGATACTAACTTTAAGAAGTGAGATGGGGAAGGGATGAAATTATTTTTTCAAAGATAAGCATACTATAAAAAAGACCACTGGCATTGCACATACTGCAGCATTTCAGTGTTTGACTGGTAGCAAAAGAATGACAGCTTCCCATGTAATAAACCATTTCATTTGTATATGATAGATAAGTTACCAGTGTCCTTATAGCTAAGGCAACTGCATGGAATCCATAGAAGATCTTTGTTCTGGACCCAAAATGAATGTATTAGGTGAATGAAAACAATGTAGTCATGGTTTATTTTTATTTATGCATTGTCCCCCCAAGCTGTTGTCCACAAATCATCCTTGTCACAGCTTATGTTTTGTGCTATTATAAGAATATTTTATCTGTACATATTGCTGAACTGCAGGTTTGCAGTTATCATCAGTTTTTAAATATGTATCTGTATAATTAATTTTATTGTATAGTCAAACATAAAGCATTGAATGAATGTAAATAGCCAGAACCTTTTTTACGACCTGTTTTATGATCTTTTTTATGACCTTTTTTATGACCTTTTTTATGACTTTCTATGACTTGTGTTTTATAATTTTAGCAGGACTTGTTTTCAAATAACATTGTGATAAACTTGTAGTTTTGACACTATATTGATAGCACTAGCACTTTAAAACATTATTGGTAGTCAATTATAGTAATTACCAATGTATGCATTTAAAAGGTGCACTTGACCAAAGTTTTTTTGTCTGAGGAAGTTCAACTACTAAGTAGAACGAAAAACGCATGTTGCGTTTCACGTTTATTTGTGTTTCATTTTATTGTTACCAGTGGGAAAGTTACTTGGAGAATAAAATTTAAAACTTTTAAAAGACTTTTAAAGACTCTTTACATCGGTGCAGAGGTTCCGTTTCTGCTTTACTGGTTGTTCCAGCTTGTGTCATTTCCTGGTTTGCTGACTCATTTTTGTGCGACGTTTTGTACTACCTGGTAACCGGGCAGGCGAGATGGAAGATACAACAGAAGGAGGCGATACCTCGCAAGGTAACCTCACACAACTGCTTGAATTGATTAATACAAGGTTGGACCGCTTATCGGAGAGGGTCGATGGCGTAACCAGCTCCAGCGGACATCTGGGATCTTCACAAATTGGCGCTAATACATCAACTGTGGATAAACAACCATCTGGAAGTAATAACGGTTTGGCTCCACAACAGCGAAATATGAATGGGGCTAATAATGTAAACGCTAATCGTCGGAGCAACCAGAACACGAATAATGGAACTGTTTTTAACATAGGTTCTTGGCTAAACAATGAACTCGATATGGACACATTTCAGGCAAGTAATGAAGCTACTAACTTGACTGAAGATACCGGTTCATTTCTGGACAGAATAAAATTGTTTGACTTTAAATTATACAGGACAAAAAAACTGCAACTTGAATTGAACTATTTAAACAAATGTTTAAAGGAACAAATAGTTCCAAAAGGGTTGAGACATTACGCATACCCTGTTGGATTAGTACATGGTTCAGATTTTTTTAATGATTTGACTAGCCTATTTAATAGACATGGTTTAGAAGTAATTCGATGTATGGTGACTCATTATCAAACTAACTTGGACTTATTAATAAAGGAGACCACAGTATTGGAACAAGAAATCAAAAAAGATGTTGAGTTTAATAGAAATGTATTTGAATATGATAGAATTTTGTTGAGTATAACCCAGCAAATGACAAAGCTAAAAAATAATAAAATAAAAAAACTACAAAGAGACTTAAAAGCTTACCAAGAAGGTGTAGCATACCCTAGACCAACAATGGTCCAAAGAGCCCCAAATAAATATAAGGGCCCTACCAAGCAATCCTCTCATATGGAACAAGGGGGGCAGCAGCCCACTAGTAACCCCTCTAATTTTGCAGATTTAGGGGGGCAACTAGATGCTGAATTTGAAATTACTGAGAGTGTTATGTTTGAGGATGAACAAGGTTGTTCAAACAATCATGACAATAACCAACATGAATACCAAGTAGTTCAAAAAAACTACAAACGGGGGAGGGGGACAAACTGGAATACGAACCAAGGACAGGGGTTCAAGAAGAAGTACAACACACGCAGCAACAACAACAACTACAAGTAACAGGAATAAAATTATATGAAATATTACATAATAGGGAGGATGATTTTTACATTTATAATTTTACTGAATGTAATATAGATCACTTATTGGTGGAGCTATTCGCTAAGGGACTTACCTTTGTTCCATCCAAAAAATGTGATATAGCAGAGTTGCTTGTGGATTTTAAATTATTTATTCGTAAATTAAACTTTAATTTGCTCTTTGGTGAACCCTCAGAAATTGTGAACACCTTGAGAGTTACTAGTACGTATAACCCCCACCAGAATAACACACTAAATATATTCGAACATTTATGTGAGAATGAATTTAGGCAAATCTTAAAAAACTCAAAAAACTTTCATTACAATATATCATTGGAAGAAAGAACTTTATTAAACCTGTTAAGGGAGTTACCTATTAGGTTCATGAAACCTGATAAAGGTGGTGGCTTGGTGGTATTTTATAAGAACGATTATTCTAATATTATGTCTGAATTGTTGGAAAGTAATACCTACAAGCCAGTTAGCAGAAATGAAATGAATCAAGCATTTAGGAGAATTAAAATGTTTTTAAGTGATTTATATACAGATGAGTTACTAACAAAAGAACAGTATGACTATGTAACTATGTTGGCTCCGAGGATCCCAAAGATATTTGGGATACCCAAATTGCATAAATCTGTTACTAATCCACCTTTTAGGACATTGGTAGATGCGAGGCAGTCTGTTACTTATCCAAGCGCCAAATTAGTGGATCACTTGTTAAAAGAATATGTGAAAGCAGAACAACAAATCCTTATAGATTCATGGGATTTTTTACAACACATGGAAACTGCCAAATATGACGAAAAAATTAACTTTCTAACAATTGATATAATAAACTTATACTCATGCATCCCACATGATTTAGGGATTGAATGGGTAGTGGACCATATGAGGGGAAAAGGGGCTGATAACAACGATTGCCTATTGATTGAACAGCTATTAGATATTATCTTAAGAAACAATTTTGTGTCATTTGAAGAAAAATTTTATGTACAGGAAATTGGTGTAGCAATGGGCTCCCCTGTAGGATCTAGTTTTGCGAACTTGGTCCTAGCCCATTGGGAAAATAACTTCATTTTCAGTAGTCATTGGAAAGAAATGTGTTGTAGTTACAAACGATTCTTGGATGATATCTTCATTTTATTTAAGGGTAATAGAAATGAAGCGGACCAGTTTGTAGAGTTTTTAAATTCTACAACATCTTTCTTGAAGTTTACTTATACTTTTCAAGAAAATTCTATTAGTTTTTTGGATGTAGAATTGAAGAAAGATAGGGGTGGTCTTACAGCAAAAATCTTTAGGAAGGCCACTTATTCTAATAGTTTTCTTCACTTTTCTAGTATGCATCCCCCCTTTCAGAAAAAAGCTGTCGTAAAAGGACAACTGGTCAGGGCAGCGAGGATGGTTACACTAGAAAGTGATTTCGAAGATGAATGTGACCTACTATACAGTATGTTTGTAAAGAGGGCCTACCTCAAGTCATTCTTAGATAATATATTTCATGAAGTGAAAGAAAAAAGACACCTAGGTGTTTACTTGCCCATTTTGAAGAACGGTAGGGACAATAATGAACCTAGTAGTAATATAACCATAGATGAATTGACTCCCACCAACTTGGAACATGAACATCTAGGAACAAAAACCTTAGAGAGAAGCTTGACAAATAAAGGGGAGCATAGTAACTTTTCAATTGCTTTCACATTTACATATTGTTTGGAAGCAATTGATATAGGTAAAACAGTAAGAAAATATTGGTGTTACCTTTCACTAGATAACACCGTCTCTAAAATATTAAACTTTCACCCTGTAATAACATACCGCAGAGGCACAAATATGAAAAAGTTACTGGAAACAAAAATATTTAAGTCAAAAGTAGGAGGGGGAACCAAGAAATGTGGGTCATGTAAATATTGTAAATATATTCTAACTTCAGACTCATTTACAATAAGATCAGTAGTGTACCATGTACAAGGGTCATTCACTTGTAACTCTAAAGGCATAGTCTATTTGGCACAATGTACAAAATGTCCGTCTTTCTATATTGGGAAGACGGACAGACGATTGCGTGATCGAATATATGAACATTTATACGCAATCACAAAATCCAAAGAAGAAAATGCTTTAGCTAGACATGTCAATAACAATCATGGTCACTCCTTTTCTTTTATGATTATTGATGGAATAAATAGGTATCCTATAGACAATAATGTTGTTAATGAAAACTTTCTAAAACTGGAATTGGAAAAAAAAGAACTTGCTTGGCAACTACGGTTAGCTGCCTGTAGTAAGCCAGGCATTAATGAAACATGTTCGATAGCATGTATCTTAAAGCTTAAAAACCTTATGAGATAATGGTAGAAAATACACCATCCAATTTCAATTAGTTCTGTACATCGAATATTTATAGATGGACATCATATAATACACTAGTAAGGCATTAAAAACTGGACTGGTTTGTGCAGCTATTGTTTGTCTTGACTTTTAAGAAATGTTAGTAAAAATAAAATTTTAAGGGAGGATAGAAATTAATATAGAACTGCCCATGAGTAAAATAGTTTTTAATATACCATAATACATATAATCCATGTAAGTAACATTTATTTCCAATAGAGTATCTGTATATAGATGAAGGACCTTTTAAATAGTAGGTTTGCAGTTATCATCAGTTTTTAAATATGTATCTGTATAATTAATTTTATTGTATAGTCAAACATAAAGCATTGAATGAATGTAAATAGCCAGAACCTTTTTTACGACCTGTTTTATGATCTTTTTTATGACCTTTTTTATGACCTTTTTTATGACTTTCTATGACTTGTGTTTTATAATTTTAGCATGACTTGTTTTCAAATAACATTGTGATAAACTTGTAGTTTTGACACTATATTGATAGCACTAGCACTTTAAAACATTATTGGTAGTCAATTATAGTAATTACCAATGTATGCATTTAAAAGGTGCACTTGACCAAAGTTTTTTTGTCTGAGGAAGTTCAACTACTAAGTAGAACGAAAAACGCATCTTGCGTTTCACGTTTATTTGTGTTTCATTTTATTGTTACCAGTGGGAAAGTTACTTGGAGAATAAAATTTAAAACTTTTAAAAGACTTTTAAAGACTCTTTACATCGGTGCAGAGGTTCCGTTTCTGCTTTACTGGTTGTTCCAGCTTGTGTCATTTCCTGGTTTGCTGACTCATTTTTGTGCGACGTATTTCATTTGTATATGATAGATAAGTTACCAGTGTCCTTATAGCTAAGGCAACTGCATGGAATCCATAGAAGATCTTTGTTCTGGACCCAAAATGAATGTATTAAGTGAATGAAAACAATGTAGTCATGGTTTATTTTTATTTATGCATTGTCCCCCCAAGCTGTTGTCCACAAATCATCCTTGTCACAGCTTATGTTTTGTGCTATTATAAGAATATTTTATCTGTACATATTGCTGAACTGCAAATTCAGAAACTAATTTGGATTTAAGTTGTACCAAATATGTTTATTTGCCAAACATATTAGGAAAATTACCTGAATGTTTTTGCAAGCAAGGTTTGATTTCTGTTGTACCTATCTGTCCCAAAGGATTTATAGACAATGAAGAGTATTAGAACTGATGTCCAAAGTTTATTCACAACCAATATAATTACTAACCTGAACATCATTAGAAGAATGATCCATACATTTTTATAGTACAGTTCTTCAAACAGAAGAAAGGTCAGGTAAAGAAACAAACATACTAATGCACTGCATATAGCCCAGATTATACCTACATCTTAGAACAAGACCCGCATTTCAGTATTTAACAGATTTAGCAACTGATAGTGAACATTTTTTTCATAAGCCTCTATTAATTGCCTTTTATACTTCTAAAGACTATACTATGGGCTAAACAGGAACCATCACTCACTTCTTTCAGTGAGGCCTGCTGAAATTATCAAAAAATCTGCCACTTAGAAAATGTAGCGGAGCCAAATTTTATTCTTCATTATAAGAAACCACCACACACTTCATCCTTACTATCCAACACAGCCAGTGATTTTGTTCTAGTAAGTAAACCAGTGATCTACACATCATTACTGAGGTCGTCAGACAGTTCACCAGTTTCATCAAACAATTTTCCTCTAGTTCTCAGGAAAGTAGTAGTTATATGTCAGTCAAATGTTACACCTTGAGCATCCAGTAATTTTCACTGTGCCATTTTCCGTCAAACTCTGCATAGCTGTTTAGACCACCAGCACACTCAGTGCCTGTAAAGTCATGCTTGCCCTGCTTTAGGACTGCCCCTGGGCAATCCAGCAGCCAAACCAATAGCCTTATCAAATGTGTTTCCCTTTTTGTGACACTAACCAAAACATATCACAGCATAATAATTACAAATAACATATAGTTTTACAATTTTTATCCTACTGTAATGCACCAAATTCCTCTCTTAAATGTATTTATACTTTATATTCATTCTGTTCTTATGACTTGCATTTATTAGTTAATCCCTGGTCTGTTGTCCTGGACATTATTTTGCAAGTTATCCACCCACCTACTATTCCATATCTACCATTGGACTGCATACTGTCTTTCTATTAACGTTTTACTTTTATTTTGAAAATTCTTCACAGGACACATATGCAATAATGTTTATTACAAAAGCTATTAAATTCTTTTGTTTTCCTACCATAATTTCTTTCCTGCATTTTCAAGTAAAGCATTTATATGCTTAGAATGCAAAGAGGAAAAAAATCCATACTCTTATCTTCCTCACATCCCTTCATTAAACTGACCTTATAATTCATTTCAGATTTCATAAGCAATTTTTGGAATTAATCACGGTACAAAAATCCTGATAATTGCTCATCTTTCATAATTTCCTTCTTTCATTTTAGTTTCCCTGATATTTATATTTAATAATTCCCAACAATGATCACTTTCTCCCTTACTTTAATCAAAATACTCTTATTTTTTTTATTTTGATATATATGTATCATTCCTACCTAGCATACCTGTCAACTGTACAGATTTTTGCAGAATGTCTAGATAGTGGCCTCATATTTTGGCCCGTTTTTCATAAAGTTGTGGTTTTCCTGGAAAATTAGTAGAAAATCTGTAAAGATTGCCGTTAGAAAATAATGACATACATTTCAGTTTCAAACTTCATATCCTTCAGAAAATTCATGCTAATGCAAAACCTGTTATTCTATCAACTTTAAGACTCAACAGCAGCCAAAAAATGCATTATAATCCACACAACACATGAAAAGATACAAAATCTTCTGGATACCAAAACACTTTATTCCAGAGGTACAAAATAAACCTCCAGTTAGAACTTTCATCTCAATCAAAAAAACTTAAGAGACTTCTTCAGACTGAGGTTCTAATCACTCTCCACCTTTTTAAACACTCAGAGATTATCACAAGATAACTATATGACATCACCACTTACATTCTTAAAACAATACATACAGTTAACTACTACGAAATGCATAAAAAAACTTTTGAACACTTTTTAAAAAAGTCAAATAATTAAAGAGCCAAATGATTAAAAAACTCACAAAATAATTAATGTTTCAACCCCTTTCTTTTAAAATACATAATAAACTCTTCTCTATTATTTAGTCCTGGTGAGAAACAGGCGTTCAACTTGACTTGCCAACAATACTCAAGCCATCCTAGCTCTTCTTCTATATTAATTATGCTTTGGATGTTAAGCAAGGTCTCCAAGACTATAAACTTATAATTCATCTTACAACCTTTTTGCTTGTAATGTTTGCTCATAGCATTTTTCTCATCACCATTTTGTATTGCATACTTATGTTTGTAAATCTTTCTGTTAGGCTTGTGAGTAGTTCACCCAACATAAAAGGATTTACATTCTAAACATATAATAAGGTAAACAATATTCTTAAATCTACAGCTAAACATTCGTGGTATATGAACTTTACTGCCCCCCACCTCTAACTCACTTCCATCAGTATATAAAAAATTACACATACTACAATTATAACATTTTGCCATTCCATTTTTATGTCCCACACTTTTAGTTTTATTCAATTTTCCTTGGAAGTAATTTTTAAAACTTGTTGCCTTCTTTTGAATAAAACTAGGGGTTCTCTTATCTTATTCATAAGCTCACCATTTGATTTTAAAAGTCCCCAATTCTTCCTAATAACACTTTTGATAGCTTGTGAATCTATACTATTATGTACTGCCATTGAGGTCTTAAATTTAAACATATATTTTTTGCCCTCATTTACGATGTCATTCTGTTTTATTTGATCTACTTGTACTTCTAATAAATTCTTCACTTCATGAACTAGATATCCCCTTACTTTCATTCTGTCACAGAAAAGATTTGCTTCTACCAAAAAATCCTCATCTTTTTTAATTAGTCTACTTATCCTGTTTAACTGCCCTTTCACTATATTCATTTTTGTTTTCTTAGGGTGCATGCTGGAATAATGTAGATACATATTATTCTGAACTTCTTTTTTATAAATTTTTGATGTTAGCTTATTGTTTTCTTTATATACTATTATATGTAAAAAAATAATGATTTTATCATCATACTGGTAAGTAAACTTCAGATACGTATTAACGTTATTTAAATACTCAATACATTCTCCCAATTCAAGTACGGACCCTCTCCACACTAAAAACAAGTCATCAACAAAACGTAACAGCTTAACAATGTTCATACATTGGGAGGGTGGCCTAATGGTTAAGGTGTTTGCCTTACAAACACAAGGTACATGGTTTGAATCTCACAGGGAATAATTGGCTAGACTTATAATGGCTCGCAAGAGCAGTTAGCTTAGTACTAACCTATTTCTCCTATTTCTATTTCTACTTTCAATAATATTTGTTAATTCCCAACCATGCATGAACACATTTGCATAACTAGGGGCTAATGCTGCCCCCATCGCAACACCATTTGTTTGAACATATATGTCATCATAAAAGGACAGAAAATTATAACTAAGGACAATTTTTATCATTTCCATCAATAGACTAACTGTATTGTTATAAAACATTTTTGTTCTTAAAAGATCAGATCTCACAATATCCATCCCTTCATCATTCGGGATCACAGTATATAGTGACTTAACATCTAATGTCGCTAACAAATCTGTGTCTGTAATAACTAATACTTCTATTTTATTCAAAAAATCGTAGCTGTCTTTTATATAAGTAGAATTTTTAACTATAACTTTTTGTAAGTGTTTATCCACAAACACAGAAAGATCTTCTGTTTTACTATTCGCACTGGCCACTATGGGTCTTGGGGGGGGGGGGTTTCATCCAAATTTTTATGGATCTTTGGTATCCCAAATATCCTGCTCAATTTAGGGTTACTATTAACTAGATTTTTTCTCGTTATATCATCAATCCTTCCAGCTAAATACCATTCTTTTATGCAGGCATCTATCATTGCATAACCTTTCTTTACTTCTTTCATTGTTAATTTCTTATAACAGTTTTCATCCAATAGCAAGACACCCATTTTTCTCTCATAAACATCCCTGTCTAATAATACTAGGGCCCCCCCTTATCAGCTTTTAAGAACAGAATATCATCTTCTTTCATTAACTTATCAAAGCATTCTTTATCATTCCTTGACATATTAAAATATCTGAACTGATGTTTATTTTCCAAAATTGCAATTATTTAAACTTCACATATATTCAAAACATTTCTAATTCTTTCAGCAAAGGTGGATTAAAACAACTTTGTTTGCAAAATTCACACTTTTTTTCTTTTTCTTTAGATTCAAATAATACTTTAACATTAAATAACCTGACATAATCTCTTAGTTCATTAACTGTATCTAACTTGCTTGCCCTTTGGGACGGCGCAAATTTCCATCCCTTACTTAACACCACACAGTCTTGGTTTGATAAAACATATTTGCTCAGGTTAACAATTTTAAAATTAACAGTACCTATGTCCTCCAGGCTTGATGTCTCTTCTTCCAGTTCTGTTTTTGTTGTCCCTTTCTTGGAAAGCCGTTTTTTGGCCGAATGGTAAAATGTTATAATTGTAATATATGTAATTTTTTTATATACTGGTGGAAGTGAGTTAGAGGTGTGGGGGGGGGGCAGTAAAGTTCATATACCAGGAATTTTTAGCTGTAGATCTAAGAATGTTGTTTACCTCATTATATGTTTAGAGTGTAAATCCTTATATGTTGGGCAAACTACTCGTGAGCTTAACAGAAGGATTTATGAACATATGCATTTTGTAGTAGTTAACTATATGTATTGTTTTAAGAATGTAAGTGATGATGTCATATAGCTGTCATGTGATAATCTTTGAGTGTTTAAAAAGGCGGAGAGTGATTAGAACCTCAGTCTGAAGAAGTCTCTAAGTTCTTTTGATTGAGAGAAAAGCACTAACTGGAGGTTTATTTTGTACCTGTGGAATAAAGTGTTTTGGTATCCAGAAGATTTTGCATCTTTTAATGTATTCTATCAACATTCTAAATTTGTAAGTGCAATATTTCAAAATTGTCCCAATTTTTGGGCCTTTCTTCCCACTTTTATTTACAGCTTTGTCCAGATTTTTTAGTCTAAGAAGTTGAGAAGTATGCTACCTGAACTTTTCAATCTCTTACTTTCATGACAAAATCCTGTATTACATCACCTCTCTCACATCTGTTGGCCATCCTTGTTTTCACTGCTCCCCAATGAATCCAATAAATCTCATTTTTTTCTGAATATATCCCTTATCCATGCATTTTTCTTTCATTCTATTGCTTGCAGCTCATAACATAAATTCAGATAAGCATAAGGAACACTATTAGTAACCATCAACAATCCCCCAGTATTCATCTTTTCAAAGTAAACAGCTGTAAAAATACCACTCAAATCAACCTCCATTTCCTCTGGGTCAGATATGCCCCTTCAAATTAAATCCCTATAACCAATAAAAATTATTTGATAAAACCTGCCTTTTAACAAAGCAAATGTATTCTATATCTTAACCACATTTGTCATTTTTATAAACCTCTTTCATTCCCTTACTAGAACCAATTTTGTCTCACCCTGCACCATATATGTATATGTATACACATGCATACCTCTATGTTTATATATACATACTGTATATATGATTTTCTGAAAGAATAGACTCCCCTTCCATTAATGTAAAAAATCATACATCCCAAATATTTATCATTTATATATATTTTTTTCAAATCTAGTCTATCTATATCTAGTTTTCAAATATTAATTCTGAATTATAAAATCAAATCTTCCCTCTGTTGTTACTGCTACATAGTCATTAGCATTATTTAAGATATTTTAATCAACAGACAACCCTATTATTCTCCACTTCTCAGCCTAAGTTTCTTAACTATGTATCTGTTAACTAAAGGAATCTCTGTGCAATACGTACTCTTTGCTGTGTTCAAAAACATCTCACTAGACTTAGTCCTCTGATATTCTCAACAATAAGTATCATAGCACAAAGGCTGTTCGTCTGTCTCTCTTAGCCAGTTGAAAATTGCAAGAATATTTTTTGTTCTTTTACAGAATAACAAATTATTCATAGTAAGTTCTACCCCTAGCTTTTGTTCCTTTCTGCTGTCAAAGGCTGTCCATAAAGCAACCAGGCAGTTTACTCCTTTTAATGAAATGTCATACAAAGTCTGTCTGCCTAGATATGTTATGATTCTAAAATCTTAAATTCCTCCCCCAATATTGAACAATAGATCTCAAACACACACACACACACACACACACACACACACACATGCACACACACACACACACACACACACACACACACACACACACACACACACACACACACACACACGCGCGCACTGTTCAGGAATTACTTCCTTTTTTCAAAACATACCTACAAGGTGAATTCCTCCTTCAATTCTTTCAATTCTGCATTCCTCTCCCATCATAGATGACTATGTTCTTTGAACAGTGTTTCACTTTATGACGTCTGCAATCCTACCAGTAACAGTATTTCCATTTACTGCATTCCCATAATATTCTTCTCCTGAGAGACTTACTGTCCAGTTAGATCTATGTATCCACTCCTCAGTCTTTCTCACTGGCTGTTCCATAGGTCTGGCTCATCTAACATTAAATTACAAATAGCTGTTGCTAACTTGGATACAGAAAAATTGGTAAACTTCACTCAGCCATTTTCTTTGACCTTTACCTCCACACACCTCATCATGCCCTATGTCAGCCTCTGTTACTGGCATAAGAACCCTGTAGTGCTCCCTGCAAAAGAGTACAGGTGTTATATATGTCATTCATAAATCAAGATTCACACATAATACTTTGAACATAACATTATAAAGCCATTATTACAAATTGTCAAATATCATTTCACATAAAACTAAATTACCATTTCATAGTGTAAAATACAGATGAACATCTAGGTATCTACATTTTCCACATACTAGACATCCATACTACTGTGTTTTAAGAGAGTACAGTAGACATGAATATCCCATTAAAATAAAAGTGATATCAGCAGCAGTAATTGGATAAAAAATGAGATAACTGATATGCTACTTTCTAAATTTATTTTATTCTAGGGCATAAAATAAAGATGTGCAAAATGAATTCTTCAGCTCCACAAAAATATAATTTTTCCATTGTTGTTTCACAATATAATAATCCTTTCATTGGTAATTTTGATGTTTCATTCTCCAGAAGCCATTAATATAAGAATAATTCTGCAAATTGACATTTTAATATCATTCCTCTCTATAAATGTAACTCTGTTTACCATCCTGTCTCATTAAAATTAAATTGTAAAACTAACAATAGACCATTTCTGCCTATTTCATTTTACTATATCAGGGGCACTTTCTATTTTTAAAACTTCTTCTACAAAAATTGTAAAACAAATGTACAATATTCTTAGTTGCAGAAAGTATTTAAAGTACTAAGCCAACACAGGACTGGAGAAAGGAGATTTTGCCAATAGGGATGGATGCATGTAGGGGGTACAGAAAATAGGCAAGATGAGGCTGGAAGTTACTGGAGAAAACTATAAAAGGAGTCAAGGTACTGGAAGCAAATAACTAGAGAGGGAAAAGTAACTCAGTGGGCTGATGCCAAGAAGAAATCTGGCCCACATGTTACAGACTCCCTTCCCTATCAGTGATTGATATCAAAGTATAGGCAAAGAGAAAGAGATAGGGGAGTCCTAAGTGAAAGACCTGCACTGATAAAATTATTAGTTGAATCTAGAACAGAAGCTGCTGTTAAAAAGAAGATAATTAGTAGGGCATATAAAATATTGCATGATAACTATAAGAGGAGGTTAAAAAGGTTAGAAAGACAGAATGGAAAAGCAATTCATTAGGGAACAATTGGAGGACATATGTATGGCTCCCAAATATGCAACAAAGTCTAGATGATTTAGGATTTTTGCTTGTAAGTATTTGCATAGGTATTTTACACTCCAAGCAAACTTAAAATATTTTTTTTCTTCGGGTAGAGAGCAAATGCTGGAGGCGTGATAGAGAAAAAAAGAAGTAAATGGTAAAATGCTTTTGGGAATTATAATGCATTGGCAAATTTTACAAATTCCATGCAGATTATTCTGTCAGAAATATTGGAGAAGCAAATGGCTGCAACTAAGGGAATGATTGTTTTGAGCTGGGACACAAGATGGAACTTGTCTAGACATAGTAAGGAATTATTAAGTTTAATTCTGTTGGCTGCCAAAAACAATTAATAGAAACAGGATATTAAGATATAAACTAACTATATTTGAAGCACTGAATATTGTAAAAGACAAAAATAAATTGGAAGGTGGAGCTTTAGAAAACGGAAGTAGTAAATTACACAGAAAAAATGGAATTTGTGTAAACAATATCTGCAGAATAATGTTCATGAGGAGGATGACTGAGGCTTAAGGGAATGCAGGAACTGAGTGATTTATGTAATGTAGGACTGAAAGACAGTTGTTATAAAGAATGAAAGAAAGAAAATGTAATGTATAATGTGTGTAAATTGAAAAAATGTTAATATATTTATTTTCTTCTCTATTAATTTTGTGTGCTTATGTCTTAAGTCATAATTTAATAAAGGTGTTGAAAAAATATTCTTTCCTTAAAAAGTTAACCTATCTCTTTTATTTAACAGCTCCACATTATGAGTAAACAAGAACCACCTGATGGATGTCATGAACATCTAACATATATACAAAAATTGAGAAATAAAAGGTAAGGTAAGCATTTCAATCCCATAACTCAACCTTATTCCTCTGATTCAGAAATAAATCGTAAGCACTAAAGGAAAAATAAGTGTGCTTTTCTTTTACTTTCAAAATTATGTAGTATGGTTTGTAAGGCATCTTCAGTCTCCAAAGTTAAATCATAGGTAGCTCCAATCAAAGCTATACAATCAAATATACCTGTGAAATATAAATGCCTAACAGATTAGCAGCTTTGTTCCAATAACCATATCTTTCAGTGCGAGCCCTTAAATGCAGATATACAAAGCACAAAGAAAACTGTATCTTGCTGCTGGGACCCCTTCCCTACAATCTCTGTGAATATTCTGGGTGTGTTCCTGCTGCAGCAGTCACTTCTGCTGTACAAGAATTGTTGAAAGATCCTGAACTACTCTCAGGCAGGTTTTGAGGCTCATTATTACACAACACATAAGGCTAGAGCATGCCTGAAACTTATTCATCTCTAATATCCAATCTAAATGATCTGAAAAAGCTTGTGCATTAACAAATCAGGCAATTTTTCAGTTTTGTTCAAAATATCATCTCATAGCTTATGACTGTCAGTTACCACAGGAGATACCTGATTTATAACAGGATTGATCAAGTGCTCAAAAACATGAAGTCAACATAAACAGATCCTCTCCTCCCTTCTCTGGATCATTATTTTAAATCATACCAGCTGCACTCTCTATCATATGGTCCACAAAAAGGAGTGGGGAACTCTCCCGGTGCCCTAACCAAATTTCCCACGTCTTTTTATATATATATATATATATATATATATATATATATATATATATATATATATATTTATAAGAACAGAAAAATTCCCTTAAAAAAATGTATTAAGTATAGCATGTAACACTGAAATGGGGTAGCTGTGGTGGTGCAGCGGTTAGCATTGCCGCCTCACAGCAAGAGGTTCTCCGGTTCAATCCTCAGCTGGGGTGCCTTCTGTGCAGAGTCTGCATGTCCTCCCTGTGGTCACTTGGGTTTTCTCCGGGTGCTCCAGTTTCCTCCCACATCCCAAAGACATGCTGTAGGTGGATTGGACACTGTAAATTGGCCCTAGGTGTGAGTTCCCTGTGGTCACGTGGGTTTTCTCCGGGTGCTCCAGTTTCCTCCCACATCCCAAAGTCATGCTGTAGGTGGATTGGACACTCTAAATTGGCCCTAGGTGTGAGTTCATGCATGTGTGTGCCTTCTGTGGAAGGTTGGGCACCAGGCTGGCAACTCAACACCGTAAAATTCCACTGCCAATCATGAAAGGACAGATGATCTGCTGTGGTGACCCATAACCAGGAAAAAGCTGAAAGAAGAAGAAGTATGTAACAAAATGTTAGCAGCCTACTGCACATGCTAGGATTAATGTTGGAGAAAACAAATTAAAGATGACTTTTTAGGGGAAAACTTCCCTGCACCTCCAAATTGCTGCTAAATATTTATTCTGAGTCTAAGATCATACAACCCCTGGGGAAAGACCATATTCTCCAAAGCCAGGAATTGTTGATGCCATACATATTCCAATTATTTGTTTTTGTCAAATAAAAAACAAAAACATTTCTATAAAACAGAGGTTGACATTTAGGATGATCAGTATTTCAGCAAATAGGCCATAGGATTAGTGGGACCAACTTGATGCACAAAAGGTAAATTGAAGCTTGATAATATGTAGCTAGCAGTACACTATTTCTCCTGATTTGTGACACCTGTCCAAAGTAATATTACATTAGTCCAGGTACTGGCATCTGATGTAGAGTAACACTGCATTAGTTCAGCTACTGGCATCTGATGTAGAGTAACACTGCATTAGTCCAGGTACTGGCTTCTGATGTAGAGTAACACTGCATTAGTCCAGGCACTGGCATCTGATGTACAGTAACACTACATT
Source organism: Protopterus annectens (assembly GCF_019279795.1). Classification (NCBI taxonomy): domain Eukaryota; kingdom Metazoa; phylum Chordata; order Ceratodontiformes; family Protopteridae; genus Protopterus; species Protopterus annectens. The sequence goes on along the minus strand of NC_056732.1, from coordinate 1,247,165,735 downwards.
AGTCCAGGTACTGTCATCTGATGTAGAGTAACACTACATTAGTTCAGGTACTGGCATCTGATGTAAAGTAACACTGTATTAGTCCAGGCACTGGCATCTGATGTAGAGTAACACTACATTAGTCCAGGTAGTGGCATCTGATGTAGAGTAACACTGTATTAGTCCAGGCACTGGCATCTGATGTAGAGTAACACTACATTAGTCCAGGTACTGGCATCTGATGTAGAGTAACACTGCATTAGTTCAGGTACTGGCATCTTAGGTTCATAGGTTCATCGGTTAGTACTAGGCTATCGGCCCTAGGGCCTATACAAGCCTAGCTGTAACAATTTCCTGGCTATTTCTTCCCACACTATTTACTTCCCTGGACCCCTGTCTAGCAGGGTGACTGATGTGATCCCCGGGGTGAATTTCTTTTATCTCATCCAATCGTCAAGGTTCCTTTTGAAGAGGGCCAAAGAGGTGCTCTGCTTGACATGTATGGGCAGTCTATTCCAGAATCTGTGGAGTCTCTGAGTCAGGAACGTATCCCTCCAGCATGTTTTGTTTACTGTGATGACAAGGTTTAGATCCCTAGAGCGTGTGGCTCTGAGGGATTGGGATTTCTTTAAGTGTAGCATGTCCAACAGCTCTGGGTTTGACATGGCCTTGTATGTTAAGCAGAGATCGCCTCTGAGTAGACGATATGCGACAGAGTATAGCTGGAGTTTTTTAAGGTGGTCAGCGTAGGGCATCTGCTTTAGGCCTGTGATTCTTTTAGTGAGGTATTTCTGTGGTCTTTCTAGTTGTTGCAGCTGTCTTGAGAGGTACATACCAAATGGGGCATTGTATTCTATAATGGGTCTAATGAGGGATGAGTACAGTGGGACAATGACCTCCTTTTTTCTGGATGAAAAGCCCTTAGTGATGAGGTGTGCCACATAGAAGGATTTCCTGACTGTTGTGGTGATGTGGTTATCGAAGATGAGGCCACTGTCCACCTGTGTCCCTAAGTCTCTTATCACACTTTCAGTGCTTAGTGTACTGCTCCCTAAGTGGTAATTCATGGGTACATGTTTTTTTTCCCAAAGGGGATAACTATACATTTCTTGGCATTGAGCTTGAGTCCATGGCTCTGGCACCAAACATCTGTTTCTGTAAGGCCCTTTTGTAGTGTATCCACATCATTTGGGGATTCAGTTTGCAGTCATCTGTGAACTTTGTTAGCCGGAGTCCCTTAGTGTTGGCCTGTACTTCAGAGAAGTAGATGCCAAACAAGAGCCCTGAGGTACTCAACTTGTCACTTGTCTTGAGCTGGATTTGGAGTCGGCTAGTTTTACAGTGCAGATTCTGTCAGTAAGCCAGTTGGCAACCCATCAAGTGACATAGAGACTAATGCCCAGCTTAGTAAGTCTATCTATGATTCCAAAGTGAGGGATGGTGTCAAAGGCCTTGGCGAGGTCCATATAGGCTGTGTGGACCACCTTACCCTCGTCCATGGCTCTGGAGACTGATTTGAAGAAGTCAGTCAGGTCGAGGAGACAAGATTGGCCCTTCACAAACCCAAACTGGGTGGGGTCCAGTGTTTGAAGGTTGCCAATGTCTTTGTTTATAAGTTCCATGATAATACGTTCCATGGCCTTGCAGATCAGGCTCGTCAGACTGATGGGGCGGTAGTTCCCGGGATCCACGGTGGATCCCCCCTTGTGGATTGGGATAACTGTAACTGTGTGCCACTCAGTGGGCACGAAGCCTGAGGTGAGGCTATGATTAAACATGACACTTAGGTGAGGTGCCAGTTCATTTTGTAGTTCATGTAGTACACAGCCCGGGATGTCATCTGGTTCCATGGATGCTGTATTCTTAGCTTTGGAGAGTGCGTTTTTTACCTGTGTGGCTGTTATTACTGGAATTTGGCAATCTTCTGGTATTGAGATGAGCCATTTAGTGGGTGAGAGGGGGTGAAGTTGGCACTGAATTGATCTGCCAGGATATTGGCAATATCCTTGGGATCAGTATATTTAATGCCATTCTGTTGTACCTCAGAGCAGATCTGAGCATTGCCATTTAGATACTTGACATAGTTATAGAATGCCTTGGGTTGTCTTTGGAATCTTTGGCAATTTTATTTTCGTAACTAGCATCTGATGTAAAATAACATTACATTAGTCCAGTTACTGGCATCTGATGTAGAGTAACACTACATTAGTCCAGGTACTGGAATATGATGTAGAGTAACACTGTATTAGTCCAGGCATTGGCATCTGATGTAGAGTAACACTACATTAGTCCAGGTACTGGCATCTGATGTAGAGTAACACTACATTAGTCCAGTTACTGGCATCTGATGTAGAGTAACACTACATTAGTGCAGTTACTGGCATCTGATGTAGAGTAACACTACATTATTCCAAGCACTGGCATCTGATGTAGAGTAACACTACATTAGTCCAGGTACTGGCATCTAATGTAGAGTAACACTGCATTCGTTCAGGTACTGGCATCTGATGTAAAGTAACACTACATTAGTTCAGGTACTGGCATCTGATGTAGAGTAACATTACATTAATGCAGGTACTGGCATCTGATGTAAAGTAACACCACATTAGTCCAGGTACTGGCATCTGATGTAGAGTAACACTACATTAGTCCAGGTACTGGCATCTGATGTAGAGTAACACCACATTAGTCCAGGTACTGGCATCTGATGTAGAGTAACACTGCATTAGTTCAGGTACTGGCATCTGATGTAAAGTAACACTACATTAGTTCAGGTACTGGCATCTGATGTAGAGTAACATTACATTAACGTAGGTACTGGCATCTGATGTAGAGTAACACTACATTAGTTCAGGTACTGGCATCTGATGTAGAGTAACATTACATTAATACAGGTACTGGCATCTGATGTAAAGTAACACTGTATTAGTCCAGGCACTGGCATCTGATGTAGAGTAACACTACATTAGTTCAGATAGTGGCATCTGACACAGGGCAACATCACTCTTTGCATTCCTTCTATCACTGCTACTTACTGTCATCCATTTAGGAAAGAGGCCTATAAGCAATTGTATTGAAAAACTCTCGTGACACAAAGTGGCTGTTTTTTTCACTGGTATGAATTGTTACCTTATTGCAGCGGTTATTTTCCTGCAGTTTTAGCCTCCCTGTTTCTTCTTCAGTTATAAACCCACCAGGATGACATGGTGATGGTAGCACTAGCTGAAGAAATGTTGTTTGCATTCCCCATCACTGTAGCAGTATCTGGCAAATGTGTGCATGCAATCTAAAAATTGATAAACAGTCAGATGAGTACAATAAACTAACTCCAGATTCTATTGTGAATGCACTACCTATGATGTCCAAATATGACCTGTGATTCCTCAGAAATAAATGATGGGATGGGGGGGGGCAAACATGCAGAAATATGGCAGCTTAACTGAAAAGCTTGCAACCGGACATTAATAATTTGTGTATTTTACTATTCTAGTGTTAATTAACCCATACTGACCTCAACATGTCAATGTTCTCAATCTTTCCAACATGCTGTAATCAAAATTCCCAGACTTGTTCTATGTAACATGAAGAGGCCTAAGCACGTCCACAGAGCAAACACCTTGGGACTAGATGCTTTACTTACTGGCAAATTTGCTCTCAAAAGTCTTTTTAGATAAGCTGGAATCAAAGACTTCTTGCCAAGCACTTGAAAGACATTCAAACATCAGTGGCTAAAGTTGAGTTTGTGTAAGCTGCTGCATCCATTAATGCCACTGCAATTCAATCACTTCAAACCAAACTGGATAACTGACTTTAAAAAACAGTTAAGGTGATCTAGAGAATTGCCATTGGCTCAACAACCTGCACTCAACAGGCTTAAATGAATCGACTTACAAACTTTTTAGAACAATATCTCCCTGAAGCTCTGGATATTGCTATCTCAATCACTACTGAAATGGCCCACAAAGCTGTGAGATCTAAACCAGCTGACTGTCACCCTCTAAGACATAATTTTCACCTTACTTAACTTTGAGGATAAGCAGCTCTTACCACAAACTGCTAAATAAGGAAGAACCTTTACATGGAAAGGTTAGAAGGTCAGAGTGGTTCAAGACTTCTCCCAGTCAGTTATGGAAAGAAGGAAGGGATTTGCCCAGGTGTTGTCACTGTTTTATAAAAATAACTTTGCCACATACAAGTATCCTGCTACTTCCTGATCAAATTTAATAATACAAAGTATTCTTCTAACTCCAAATCAAGCACTGAGCTTTTTATAACAACACCTGACAGTAACTGATCTCCTGAACCTTTCCAAGTGCTTTTAATGGCAGTAAAAACACTGTGGTGCCCAGACAACAAGATGTGCCTTCATTAGATCCACATCAATGCTCAAAGTGAGTTAGCCAGCACAGGAAATTTGTGTTTGTCCTTGCTGAAGATCAAGACCCCAGAGGGGTTCTAAATGATGACTGAGATCTGGCTAAGGAATTATGCTCACCAGAATATTGCACATGGAAAGAAGTGGCATGACGACTTTTTGCACCAGCTAAGGACAGTTGGGATACTCTAGTTCCAGCAACAGAAAGCAGTCAAGAAAAACATGGCAAATCCCTATCTCCAGTATCACAATCAATACTGGTCTCTGCCCTAGCAATGCCTCAAGTAGTGGATGCAAAAGCTAAATCAATACACTTTTTGAGGGCCCTAATGATGATGATAATAATAATAATAATAATAATAAAATAATAATAAAATAATAATAATAATAATCATCATAAAGCCAGTTAGGTTGGAAAAATGAGAGTATGAAAGCCAAAAAATGAGGTTTAAAAATCTCAAGACATGATTATCTCTCTTCTGACTGAAATACACTCAGATTTTCTTCTCCCTCACTTACCCCTGCACATTTCTACATTTTCTTTCCCCTACCCTCTCAGGGGATAATAGGGTGAGTGTTTACACTAACTGCATTGCGGTTTTCAACAAACTGTGACTAAGGTCTCACTACTGAGCAAACAGATGTTAGTGGTAGAAGCTGCTTAGTTATTTGGACAAATTTGTTACCAGCCTTTTATATTCAATCAAAAAACTTTCTAGTTCCTTTTTGCATTTACTTGTTCTATATCATTGTTGTTGCATTCACTACTGTTAGTTTCAGGTGTTTATAGTGATGGGGTAATATCTGCCATAAACTCACTATCTACCAACATGCGAAGACTAAATTCCAAAATTAATAGAAATATGCTTAATAAGTGGCTAGCTAAAAGGTGTTATGATATTGTTTTAGTGCAGGAGCTGAAAACTAGGACAAGGCATAAAAACTGTTTGAACAATGTTTTAGGTGGCCAAAACATGGTTAGCCTTTCTAGTTCATCTAAAAGGGGAGTAGGAATCTTTTCACATTCGCAGCTGAATTGGAAATTAATACATAAAGTTATAGATACTGAAAGTAGGTGGGTTATAGCTAAAATGAAGACATCGGAAGGTCCCATAATTTTAACCTCTATGTATGAACCCATGCATGATGCCCCAGCCTTTTTTACTCAGTTTATGGCTGCAGTAGGAACAGCTATCTCTATTCTCAATCCCTGTAGTAACTGGAGGTGACTTTAATGCTACTCTGATCTCCTTGATTGATTGCACCAATCCGAGAGTGAAACAATATGCACAGGCTCAAGCACTCCTTTTAAACAGAAACAGCCCTTGGACTGCAAGATGTCTCTTGTCCTGTGCATCCATCAGCTCTAAGCTATGCTTTTACCACACTTATCAGGGAAAACAGCAGTAGGTTAGATTATTTTTTCCTATATAGCAACTTGGTACTGATTTAAGTGCTTGGGGGTCACTGACCTGTTGCCAGAGTCATAGGACTACAATTTCAATATTTGTATTAACTGACTGGATCCCTCTCTAACTAGTCTACTTTATTTAGTACAGAGCTACACCCACCCAGTGTCTTTTATTCGTGACTCTGAGAAATAAAGAAAACCATGAAGTGTGAGAAACAAACTTTTCATCAAAAGGGAAGAAATAATCTTTTATATAGTGTACTATTCAGTTTTAGCCAAAAAAGTTATCCGTTTGCAATTTTTTACGTTGCACTGCAACTATTGTGGAAGATTTATGTATTATTGCAAGATCTTAGCATCATTTATACATTATACAGCACTTCTACCTCTATAAGTAGAATTACTTGTAAAAGATAACCATTTGTATTTTGATCTCTGTCTAAAGATTTAGTCTTGTAGTTTCATTCACATTTGTGGCAGAACTGTTAACTACTACCAGATTTCAGCCTCATTTAGTTATTTATTACTGCATTTTTTCCAAAGTTGAATTACTTAAAAAAGCTAGCTGTTTGTATTTTGAACCCTGTTTGGGGCCAGAGTCTTGCAGTTTAGTTTGCAGTTGTGGCAGTTGAGCCTCATTTATTCATTTATTACTGTAATTTTTCCATAAACAGTGTTACCGGCAAATTTCTATGTAGTTTGTGCCTTAGTTAGTGGTAGGATTGCAGTAGCTGGCACTACTGTGAATTCTGCTCCATAACTGGTCTTCACTGCTTTTACAGCTGTTCATATTCCACTTCTGCTACTAGACTCTTATAGGGTCATAGGTCTGTAGGTATGTACTAGGCTAACGGCCCTGATGCCTATATAAGCCTAGCCTGAGAAGATTCCCTGGCATTATACTGCCCAAAGTTAGTTCCCAGTGCCCCTGTCAAGCAAGGCCACTGAAGTGATCCCCAGGGCAAACTTCCTATTGCCCATCCATTCATCAGGATTTCTCTTAAAGAGGGTCAGTGAAGTGCTCTGCTTGATGTGAATGGGAAGTTTGTTCCAGAGTATGGGAATTCTCTGGGTTAGGAACCTGTTCCTCCAGCATGTTCTGTTTAATGTGGTAATGAGGTTTAGGTCCCTGGAGTGTGTGGCATGGAGGGGTTGGGATTTCTTTAGGTGTAGCATATCTAGCAGCTCTGTGTCAGATATGGCTTTGTAGGTCAAGCAGAGATCGCCTCTAAGTAGGCGATAAGAGACAGAGTATAGCTGTTTTTTTTTTTTTAGTCTGTCCATATACGGCATGTGTCTAAGGCCTAAGATCCTCTTAGTGAGGTATTTGTGTGGCCTTTCCAGTTGTTATAGGTGTCTAGTGAGGTACATACCAAATGGGGCATTGTATTCTATAATAGGTCTAATGAGGGACGAGTAGAGAGGGATTATGACCTCTTTCTTCCTGGAAGAGAAACCTTTTGTAATGAGGTGTGCCACACAGAAGGACTTTCTGACTACTCTGGCAATGTGGTTATCAAAGGAGAGGTTGCTGTCAAACTGTGTCCCCAGGTCTCTTATATTCTGCTTACCATTTATCTGTATAAAGTTGCATTTTTGTGCCTTTTTTAACATTGCTAGTGGTTTTCCCTTATTCTTTGTGTCTGCCCCAGCCCCTACTGAGACACAGTTTCTGAAATTCTAACCAGCCTGGGGTCATTGACCTGTATCTGGAGTCATAGGTCTAGAGGTTTAATTGATTTGATCTTTCTATAGCTAGTATACTTCTTGCAGCTTTAATTTTTTCCCAATCCTCCAATACTTTTCCTGTTCTGTTAAGACTATGTCTATGGCTTAAGCCCCTTATGGTAATCTAACTACCAAAGTCCCTCCCTCCTGTCTTTCATTGCTATTGTGTATTTAAGTATTTTCCACTCATTGCTTTCTATACATTTATAATACCAAGTGCCCACCCAGCAAATCAATATTGTTCATGAGTAAACCTTCCTTACTACATATTATTTGTCTCCTTCTCATTTTCCCAGACCTACCATATCCATTGCATCCTCGCCACATACCAAGAGGGTCCTTAACAAATCCCACTCCATCCTTGGCAGATAAAATATTTATTTTATTATTTTGCAGTTTGGTTAACTGTTTTAGAGTGTCACTGCTTTATTTTTGCTTCATTTATTATTTGTTAATTTTGCACTTTAAATCATTTTAAATGTTGCTAATACTTGAAATTACCTTGTGCATGTAGTTTTAATTTTTTTGTACTAGCATTACACTCTCAATCTATCTTTTTGGTATTTTTTACATTAACAGGACAGGAATATTCCATCTAATGGCAGTAAGTGGTGGCATGGTCTACCTGAGTTTGGAAACACATAATATAGCTGTAAGTGTAGTCATTTTATTGGCCAGAGGGCTTGGAAGCCAGCTTTCTGTGTTCTAAGCGCCTATGCAAATCTGGCATGTTTGCATGCTACTGCTCATTGTGTAGCAGTGGTTAGTAGTACTTTTTATAGATGCAGACAGTTAGAAACCATATTTTCCCTATAAACCACTCTGAAACTGTACCAGTAACTAATATGGTGAGTGTAGAGCAGCTACTTTGAGCACTGAGTAGCACAGACTAGCCAGTTTGAAAACTGAAGAGCACTCCTCCTTGAATTTAGTATTATATAGCTCAGACTAATCTCTAGCCTCAAAAGTCTCCATAGTCAATCACTAATAACCCCTTGGGCACAGCAAGCTAGTAGCTCACCTAAGAAGGGACTTGATGTTATTGATATGGACATTTCCAATTGTTCCACAGCCAGTTTGATGGATATGGGAATATCGAGACAATGTAGCATTGTCTAATGTTCAATAAGTACTATTTAATCCTCAAATAAAGAAAAACAGTATGGAAGAGTTGTAAATACACAATGCCTCTGGAGGCAAAACTCTTGTATACAGACACTCATAATAACAATCTGGTTGTGACAGATGTACACACTACATCCACCACACATAGTGCACACCCCACACATAGACCTACTTATTATGAGGCACTTAACTGCAATCTTCCCAAACCTCAAAGACCTCCCAGGCATTCCAGCTGCAAACACTATCCTCAGTAAATCAGAAAGCACTCAACAGAAATAACACCTAACACTGTACATACAGCTACATCCAGTGGAGCCTCAGTTACCAAACCCATAAGGTAAGACAAAACATTACCCAGGACTCCAGTGATAAGGGACTCAACTGTACAACATACTGATACCCCACTGACCTGGCTGAGCAAGGAGAAAATAATGGTCAGTTGTCTGTCAGGGGTCAGGATCCACCAAGTTATGCATCCACTCAAGTTACTGCACCACAGGTTCTAGTCTGTGTAGGTGTAAATGACCTGAGATGTAGCTCTCTTCACTATATGAAGAGAAACACTATGGAGCTATTAGACTCTGTTTTACAGGCTGGTATATGCCTAACAATGAGCAGCATTCTACTTTCACCAAGCATGATGCTACAATATGAACAGAAGATGAAAAGAAAGTAAAAACAAAGCAGTCCTGGACAAAGTGCCTCTTAGAAACAATACGAAAATCCAGAAAATACAAGAGGCAACACCACAGCAGATGTCAATATATATACGCAGGTTTAATAAATCCAATAGTGCAAAACAGTGAGCGCTTTCACGTTATAAAAACATTTCATCAGACTTTCATGCACATACATTTTCCATTTAATTTAAATAGTAACCTCATTTCATCAATATCCAATCACTTAATAAAACTGATTATGACATCACACTCATCAAATAACTATATAATCATAAAAACCTATCTAAATCACTTACATTTTGTGTAATAAACATTTATATAAAAACATTTCATTTCATTTTATGGATTTGTAGGCATATAATCCACTTATTTTCTTGTCTCTCTGTGTAGTTTTTAATATTACCTATCCTACCAGTCTTTTTAATTAACTCCAAAGCTCTAAACCTAAACTTATGTGTCATGCCATGGGTCAACACATGCCTAGCCAGTGCATTGCTTTCATCTTCTTTATTAATGGCATACATGTGTTCTCTCACTCTCTCCCTAAGGGTATTATTTGTCTTACCTACATAGAAAGATTTACATATTTGGCATTGTGCCAGGCATATTAAATCTCTTGTTTTGCAATCGGCATAATGTTTAAAAATATATTATTGTCCAGTATCTGGATGAACAAACTTATTATCACCTGCCATTTATAGGCATCCATAAGATGAAATGAGGCTACTATTTAAATTAAATGGAGAATGTATGTGCATGAAAGTCTGATGAAACATTTTTATAACGTGAAAGCGCTCACTGTTTTGCACTATTGGATTTATTAAACCTGCGTATATATATTGACATTTGCTGCGGTGTTGCCTATTTTGTATTTTCTGGATGAACAGAGGATGACTGACTTTAATAATTGGCTTAGTTTTTAGTGTCATCCTAGGGGGATACAATTTCTTTTAGTGAACATGCCAAGGATAGTTTGCACCTGACCCTGAATATTGGATAAAATATTCCCCTCCCTTTTTAGGCAATGTCAAACTGGCAAGCCTTCCAAATACAAAATCTACCCAAAGAAGTCTAAAGGTATTACTTCTCACTGCCAGGAGTCTAAAGAAGATGCTCCACTCGCTCCAAGCTCTTCTCACCTTGGAGAATGCAGATATATGTGTAGTTACTGAGACAAGGTTTAAAGCCACAGAAAGTACACTGACAGTGCAAGACTTCAGTACCTTCCACACATTTAGACCAGTAACTGTAGAGACAGGGACTAAAGGTCAAGGTGTCTTGATCTGCATCAGCAATAGTAATACCACTAGGTTGGTTAAACAGGATGATGCATTGGAGTTCCTCCATGTCCAGACTACCATAGCCAAAGCCCACACCATATCCTACCAAGCTTTAGATCACTCTCTATGCCCCATGAAAGCCATAGCTCATACTTAGACCTATTGGAGACACTCACCATTCAACCAAATACCATAGTCAGTAGGAACTTTAATTATATATCTATAAATTGTGACTCCTGCATGACCCCAAATGTGCAGACTCAGGGATTCCCAGACTGTAAACACAAACACCCTGAATCAGTTAGTACACACACCTACTAGAGGTGCAAACATGCTGGACCTGGTACTTACAAATTGGGAGAATGCTGAATTCCCCCCAATGCTGTGCCCTCTTTGGTAAGGTTAGACTACAAATCAGTCTCCTTCAAAATAAGAATCAGTTCTGTAATGTCAGGAAAAAAATGAAACAGTTAGAAACTATTCCAAGGCAAACTACCTTTTATTTATTTAACATTTGTTAACCAGGAAAGTCCGACTTGGAACAAAGCCAAGTTTCAGCAGAGGCCTGAGGAGTAATGTGGGAGGAAACCTGAGCACCCAAAGAAAACCCACACGAATGCAGGGAGGACATGCAGACTCCACACAGAAGGCACCCCAGCCAAGAATCGAACCGGAAAACCTCTTGCTGTGAGATGACAGCACTACCACTGCACCACTGTGCCATCCGCTTTTACTAAATGATAACCTGTGAACATTTTCAGCTCCTCCAAACACAGACAACACAGCACCTTATGTGGAATCATTCACATAAGTTCTATACAGCCATATCAATGACTGCATAGAGGCTGCTGTGCCAGGTCTATATCAGAGCATCAAAGTTTTAAAACTTTGAATGTTCTAATATCGACCCATTTTGAGCGAACGCTAAAAATAGCGAAGCTGCAGAACACCAAATTCTTTCCTAGGGAAAGAATTTGGTTGGCCGGTTGTGTGGCTTTGCTATTTTTAGTGCTGTGGTGGAAATTTATGGGTCGGGGTCAGGTAAGTGTGCGATTGTGTGTTTGTTAGGATTAGGGTGTGGGTTAGGTGAGTTAGGGTTAGGGCGCGGGTTAGGTGAGTGTGCGATAGTGACGGACCTTAGGGTTAGGGTTAAGGTAACTGGATAGATAGTAGAGTATGTATAGTTTAGTGTAGGGTTAGTTGTAGGATTATAAGTGTATATGTGTGTATTGATGTTTTTTAGGTGTGCTTGTGTTGTGTGTGTGTTTCGGAATAGCAAATTTTTTCCCAAGGAAAACATTCGCTGTTCTGAATGTTCGATATTATGTGATTTAGATATTTTAGGTTCAATGAAATAGCGTTCGCTATTTTCATCTTTCGATAATGTGATATAAACACGCTGTGCCTACCAGAAGTAAGCCCAAAATTAGCTCAAAAAACAAACCACCTGGTGAAATCCATAATTAAAAAGGTTGTATAACAGAAGAAAAAAGTCATAGCTAAAATTAGGAAGTATAAAACCAAAAAAAAGGTAAAGGCTTTCTCATCAAACTGAATAGATAATGAAGGGAACTAATTAAGTCTGATGATGCAAATGTTGAGGTAAAAATAGCATCCCAGGCCAAGGAGAAACATGAGATCTTCTTTAGCTATGTCCAAAACATCAAAAGCAATACACAACAGTCTTCCAAGATGCACACTGATCAACAGCTTAATTTCATCTCTCCCAGTGTGAAAAAGAAACTGAGAGATAGGGGCTAGTAATTCTGCCACTTTTAGTAAAACATGGTTACTGGCCAGGAAGTACACTGCCTGGATGCCAGCAAAGAAGGAATTTAGAGAGTATGAAAGAATATCAAGTAGAAAAGGTGTAAAGAAAACACTGACTGGGAAGAAGTCTGCAGCTGTTCAACAAAAATCAATTCATGCTACATTTATGGTGCAAGACATGGCTTACAGCAAGTTAGATGAAAAAAGTCAATAAAATGTGCTTAAAGCTGATTAAAATAAATAAGATAGTAAAGGAGTATGTCAATTCAAATAACAAAAATCAGGATAAATGGAAGAAGCTTTAAAAAGCTATACATATGAACTTATAAAACTGCAAAAAATCAGAGGTTGAAATGAAGAAAAGGCTGGCTGAGTATGAGACTGTTTAAGAAGAGCTGTTTCAAAAAAATGGTAGCGTTAGAGAACAAATTACACAGAGAAAACCTGAGATTTTCTAATGTACCAGAGAACTGGAAGGAACAGACTGTATTAATTTTATGAAAACATAAACAGGTAACCCAACTGGTATTCCAGAACAGGATTTTTTAATTGAAAGAGCATATCATGTGTATGCTCCAAACCTGGCTATGAGAAAGCAGCCAAGACCTGTACTAACTAGTAAAGATGTTATCATACCATCAGAAAGAGTTGATTCTGACAAAACTGTGGCAGAAAGGCAAAGAATTAAAATTTGGTGACAGTAGAGTGTGTGTGAAATGATTATATACTGTAAACTAGGCAGAAGAAAGATGCACAAAGGAGGTCCATTCAAGGACCCTGGGAACTAGAGATCCATTAGCCTGACCTGCCTTATCTGCAAGGCCATGGAACAAATCATCATGGACCTTATTAACAAAGATATAGGAAATCTCCAAATGGTCAACCCCACCTAGTGTGGCTTTGTCAAAGGGAGATAATGCCTATTAAACTTGATGGACTTCTTTGAGACAGCCACCAAAGCCTTAGACATGGGTAAATCTCTGCATACGGCCTACCTAGAAGCAGCCAAGGCATCTGACACAATCACCCACTCAGGCATCATTAATAAACTCACCCAGCTGGGTATCAACTCATATATTGTCAGGTAGGTTGCAAATTGGCTCACTGATAGAACTCATATGGTCAAAATAGGGGACTCCACCTCCTCCAGTAGACCTGTAACCAATGGTGTTCTACAGAGATCAGTTCTGAGACCCCTACTATTCAGAAGCTACTTCTCCAAAGTACAAGTTAAAACTAAAGGACTGTGGCTGACAAAGTTTGCTGATGACTGCAAATTGAGAACCATCATTAAAACCCCTAACGATTTCAACATCCTGCAAGAAGGTCTTATGCAGACTGATGACTGTTGCCAAAGTCATGGTCTTAAATTTAATGCAAAGAATTGCATTATCATCCCCTTCGGCAAGGGAGATGATCCTGCAAACTACCACATCAGTAGCAATACCCTAAGCACACAGTCAGTGTTGAGAGATCTGGGCACACAGTTCGACAGCAACGTTAACTTCAATCACCATGTCTCCACAGTGGTAATAAGGGCATTTTATATTGCTCATCTCATAAGTAAGGGCATTGCCATTAGAAAAAAAAAAGTTAAACCCCCTGTACTCTTCCCTCATCAGGCCAATAATAGACTGCAATGCTCCCTTTGGTATGTTCCTTTCCAAACACCTGCAGCAATTGGAGAGACCATAAGGTCTTCAAGATCTATCTTATGTAGACAGACTGAAATCATTGTCACTTTACTCTGTGTCATACAGACTGCTCAGAGGCGACTTGTGCCTTGCATATAGAGCAATCTCTGACCCAGCTTTAACGGAAATGCTGTGCATTCACAAGTCAAATGGCACATGGGTCACTCACTCAAAGGACCTTAACCTAGTATGTGACATCAACAGAACTTGCTGGAGAGACAGATTTGTCTCACAGAGGTTGCCCAACCTTTGGAACAAGCTTCCTATTCATGTTAAACAAAGCACCTTGTTGGCCCTATTTAAGCGTAATTTGGATGATTGGATGGGTAACTGGAAATTCACCCCAGGGTTTCCACCTGTGTCACTCTTTAACAGGGGCAATAGGTCTACTTGAACCAGACACCATTGAGAACATGGGTTGAACTTGGCTAGGCTTTTAGGGGCCCTGGGGTCATTAGCCTACTAACCTTCTATGATCGTATGAAAATTTTATCCCAGCAATCAGGGAATGTCAAGAGGCAGGTGTGAGATTAAATATGCTGTCTCCAGCTGTCTTCAGAATATTTTTTCCTGGATGATCAATATCATTTTTGATGCAGAACAGACTAAGGAGAAAATACAAAAGTTTGTTCAACAGAAAGTGGGCTTTCACACAGAAGAGGGCTCTGATTCTGATTCTTGTGACAATAAAGCTCACAGAGACAGTTTGCCAGTGAAACCTTTTCGGTGTTCCAAAGGAAAATGCTTAAGAGACAGAAAAAAATTCAGGAGTTGAATAGAAAAATAGGAACTGCCTTGGATTTGAACCAGATTCTAGGGTTGGGAGATGGAGATGAACAGAAAAAAGACCAGCAACTCTGAAATTAGTTAAGAAATGTGAGACTATGAGGTATCAATAATACTTGTGAAAAATGGATTTACAAGGAAAAGAAAAAGTGGCTGAGAAGCATTGGACTTTGACGTTTATTTAATTATTTAGCATTTGTTTACTGGGATAGTCTGACTGGGTAAGAGTCCTTTTTCAGTACAGTCCAAGAGAGAAAAGCTTCAGTGTCAATTAAATACAATGAACAAATTATTTATACATGCCACAAAATTATCTTCAGTAACGTACCATAGAACTGAACTAAAATATATACAAGTTGGTATGAAGTTAACTAAGTAAATATTTTGGAAACAGTGCACTGTGTGGTGTATAGAACATTAGCTAGTAGAGAGAAAATAATTCAGTATTGTGATTAGAGAAGTAGGATAGTGAGTAACATAAGTGTAATAATCTAGGTAAGAAAGTACGGTAGCAGAAGACTAGGTGGTTGTGATAGAGGATGGGGGAGTAGGGTTTAACTTGGGCCAGTACAAGGACAGAGCCAGTTGATATTGAGGTAGATTCTATTTTTTTAACTGTATTGGGTCAGCAGTAGTTATAATGTGTTGTGATATAATATTACATATTTTGGAGTTGAAGTTAGAGTAGAGGGAGTCACCGGCATTATGACTGGATTTAGAGACTTATAATAGGGATTTATTTGAGGATCAAATCTCCCATGTGTTGATGTGAGGTTGAAGAAGATGGTGAACTAGTTTATGGGTGGCAGAGAGGTAAGTGTACAGTAAGCAATTGGGAAGTTCTAACCAGCCAAGTTGCTGAAGGGAGGAACAGTGGTGAAACCTATGTGGAGAATTAGTAGCAAATTTTGCTATTTTATTGCAGCAAGATTCAAGCTTGACTATGTCTGTTTTCCTTAAGTTAGTGAGAATAGGGGAGGCATGTAGCAGGGTGGGGAATAGATGAGTTCTAGAAATTGCCTGTCTCGTAGTGTTAGTGAGGTAAGGTTTGATTCTGTACAGAGAACCAAGTTTAATATTTGTCTTTTTGACTGACTGAGATATGTGGATGTTGAATTTCAAGTTATTTTTTAGAACTCCTAATAACTTAGCTTGTGAAATGGCTGTTATTGTACAGTTGTTGGATGAATACATTTGGAAAGGAGTAAGTAGATCTCATGATTTAATTTTACTTTGTTAAAACTGTGGGGGTACTGGAAAGCATATGCCAACTTCAGGTCATTAATGTCTGAAGGACACTAGAACGAGAAAAATGTAACTATAAGTAAAACAATTTTTTATTCTTAACATTTGTATAAAATATTTCACAATATACATTTTGTGTTATATAGTAAAACATTTTTGAGTGATTATTGTATGTGATACCCATATTCAAGTAAGCAAGTACTTTTTTTCTTTTTTAGTTTTAGGAAATGTAGCATTGCCCTGTAAAAATACAAGAAAGGCTGGACAAAAGCATGTTGAAATTAATATGCTGTAATCTTGGGCTGTTGGGGTAGGGGATAGTGTATAAACATGTCCTAATTATAATATATGCAGAGTTGAGATGTTTTTTCTTACTTTTGCACAGGTGAATGTCTGGATTAATGCCCTTGGCTTAATGTTAAGGTTTTGTGTGTGTGTGTGTGTGTGTGTGTGTGTGTGTGTGTGTGTGTGTGTGTGTGTGTGTGTGTGTGTGTGTGTAAGCATTTGGACTTTAAAAATAAAAGCACAGTGTGAATGTAATCAAGTTTTCCTCTAGCAAATAAATGTTCAGTGTGAGTTGAAAAGACTGCAACTGAGAGTAGATGTACATTTTGTTCTTATGTTTCCCTGGAGACAAGCTGAGTACAGGTGCAGTCGATGAATCTCAAAAGTTCTAGGCATTGTTTGCTGAGGGAATCGTCAAATTAAAGATACAAGAGCAAGCTGCTTAGTAAAAATATATTCTGAAATTATTAGAAATAAATAAGAGATATCAGCTTTCCCGGTACCTAAATACTTCGGCGCATTTCCTAGAACAGTGTATAATTTGTTGTATTTATTGATAGCCAGTGTACTTTTTCTTAAGGCTAATAGTTAATGTTTTCTGAATGCATACAAGCTGTTTTCCATATCTAGAAGGAGAATAAATATAACAAAAGGAAAATTAGAGGGAAAAATCTGATAAAAATAAATGAAACAGTGAAAGTGTATATTAACTCAAATAACAAAAAGCAGGATAAATTGAAGGAGCTTTAAAAAGCTATTCAGTTGAACTGATACAACTTAAAAAATCAGAGATAAAAATGAAGAAAAGGCTTGTTGAGTATGAGACTGTTCAAGAAGAGCAGGTTCAAAAAATGGTAGAATTAGACAATAAATTATCCAGAGAAAATGTGAGATTTTCTGATGTACCAGAGAAACTGGAAATAACAGACTCCATTAATTTTATGAAAATGTAAACAGGCAACTCAACTGGCATTCTAGAGTAGTACCTGTTAATTGAAAGGGCATATCATGTGTCAATAAATCTTGCGAGTTCTGGGCATTACTTGCTGAGGGAATCATTGAATTAAAATGTACAAAAACAAGCAGCTTAGTAAAAATAGAGTCTGAAATTACTGGAAATGAATAAGAGATATCAGCTTTCCTAGAAGTGTATAATTTAGTTATATTTAGAGATAGCCTGTACACTTTCTATTAAAGCTAAAAGTTAATGTTTTCTGAAAGCATACAAGCTGTTCTCCACACCTGGGAGAGAAAAAAAGATAACAAAAGAACACCAGTAATTAGTGTCAGTAGGAGCACAAGCTGTAACATGCACCTTAGCAGCATGGATAGAATTTATTTTAGGTTAGTTAATTCCTGTAGGTGCAGTTGACAATTTGGGACAACTGCTCCTATCAGGAGGATTAAACCTCATTACTTGAAGATGTGCATAGTCATGTGCATTTGTTTTAAGTTACTATGTTCTGGGGGTATTCTGGGGGCTGTTTTTCTTTTTTTTTAGGTTTTCATTAAAACAAAAAGCATTGCAGAAAGTGGCATAGGTTCTAATGGAGATGAAAAAAAATAACCATATAAAAAATCAAACTGTCAAACATGAGTGGGCACATGTAACACAAAAGCTGGAAATAGACATTTAAAAAAGTTGGTATATATATATATATATATATATATATATATATATATATATATATATATATATATAATAGGTGTAAACAATAACTTCATATCATAAAGGCTCGACTATCCATATTAGCCTGAAACATGAATGACCTCACAGGTATAGACAAAAAGGTAAGAGTAGTGAACTATATTAAGAAATGCAGAGTGCAAATAGAAATACTATGGGAGACACATTTGGAAAGAAGTGAGCATGTTAATTAGATAAAGAAAGGATTTCAGGATGGATATTCAGAAGAGTATCAAGGACAAAGGAAATGGGGAGTATTTATATTAATTGCTATAGAAATTCCAATAGTGACAGAAGAGGAAAAAAGATAATAATGGTAGATTTTGTGGCAAGAGAGGAAGATTGCACTGGCATATATTTATATTCCCCCCTAAAGCTGCTATAATAATCAGCTTTAAGCAGGGAATATTACTCTTAGGGTGCTCTAGAACTTGATTTGTAATGATGAGGATGTATTTGGGGGACTATAAAAGGAAAATATAACAAAAGAGGGTAGATTTCTGAAGAAATTTATGAAAATATTTGTAATGGAAAATGTGTAATCGGTATAAAGAACTCAGAGAGAATTTATGTATTATTCCCTAAGGTATGATACTGGGCTAGACTAGGCAGAAATTATATTTCACAGGTTCAAGTGCATTTACTTGAAAGCTTCAGTACACATCCAATAACTATTTCAGATCATGAGCTAATAACAAATACGATAAAAATGCAAGATAATGAGTAAAAATGAGACTCTGGTGCTTCCCCACCTATGTATTATGAAGAGAGGAATTTAAAGAATGGGTACTGGAAGTTATTCAAGAGTTATTATGGAAGACAGAACATTTTTCAGAGGTTATAGCTAGTGAATGGGATAAAATGAAAATGGAGTTTAAGAATATGGTAAAAACAAAAGAAAAAGAGATATGTTAAGAAGTAATAAGAACTATTTAGAGGGGCTGACAAGGGTTAAAGTATTGCAGAATAAGGGCAA
Organism: Protopterus annectens; assembly: GCF_019279795.1. NCBI lineage: Eukaryota > Metazoa > Chordata > Ceratodontiformes > Protopteridae > Protopterus > Protopterus annectens. Next base: position 1,247,146,714 of record NC_056732.1, on the reverse strand, counting down.
CCTCACAAAATAAGAAAAGGTGCAAATGCAGATTGCTAAAAAGAAAATAATGGAGTATCTGGAAATTATGCATGAGCTTTGAAAGATTGCTATTAAGATACTGTATTTTGATAACTCCAGAGCACAAAAAATTTTAGCACAGTGACTTAGGCTGCAGAATGCAGAAAGGGTCGTTACCAAAGCCGATAAGAAAAATAACCAGAGAGTCTGTAATGGTATTAAGGATATTTTGGAAATTTGTATAAAGCAGAGAAATATGGAACTTTAGAAAGAGAACAAATGGAAATATTTATGGGAAACTTAAATAAGCCAAGTTTACAGGCAGCCGAGGCTCAACAATTAAGATAGGAGGAGATGAAATAAAAACAATGACATATAATCAATCTGCAGGAAAGTCACCTAGAAGAGATGGCATTCTTGTGGAAGTTTGGAAGCTAGGAGGTAAGGAAGTGATAAATATCTGGTGGGTTTTTTATTTGGCAGCATTTTAAAAGGAAGGAAAGCACCAACATCCTGGAAGAAAGCTGTGGTGTCTGTGATACCTAAAGACCGCACAGACCCATCAGACCCAACTTCATATAGGCCCATTTCAATTTTAAACTATGGTTATAAAGTGTTTGTGTTTATGATAACTAACAGAATGGCAAAGATGTTGCCAAAATTGGCAGATATGGATCAATGTGTTTTTGTGGAGGAGAGGCAAACATATAACATTGATAGAACAATGATGATCCAGAGAACAGCAGAATGTAAGAAAATATTGCTGTTATTGGTGGGACTTCATGCAGAGAAAGCATTTGACAGAGTAAGCTGGGATTTTATGAGTAGGGCAATTAAAACATTTCTATTCCTTGATTTAATAATAAGGTTAATTAGGAGGATTTATGAGGGATCAGAGGCAATAATTAAAGTGGGAGTGTTCATCTCTGATAAGTTGTGTCTGAACAGAGGGCAGGGAGTTTCTCTTTCCCCTTTGCTATGTACTTTATATTTAGAGTCATTGGCAAAGAAAGTATGGAACACAGAAATTCAAGAATATAATTGGTATGGTGATCAAGAAAAGTTGGTATTATTTGTAGATGATATTATTTTGGACCTGATAAAACTAGAAAAGGACATCTCTGTGCTGTGAAATATTCTGAAGCAGTTTAAGCTTTTTCAGAATGTAAAATTAAAAATGATAAAACAAAGGCTATAACTGCAAACAATGTACCCACACATGAATTGGTTCAGCAATACCCATATTTATGGGGACACAATAAAATGAAGTATTTAGGAGTATGATTACAAAAAGATTATATGATTGCAGTTAAACATATAAGGGAAGAGACTAAACAAAAGCTATTACAAAAACTGAGAAACTGGAAGCTCTTATTATGGATATGGAAAGCAAGATACAAGCAGGGAAATGTTTTTAGCCTGTTTAGTTTTATATAAAGATCAGGTATACTTTTATCAACCAGAGGAAAAGTTGAAGACAATAATCAATAAAGATTAAAAAGGAATTTATCTGGGAGGGGAAGAGGACAAGGATTAAGTGGGATAAGCTGATCCTTACAACAGAACAAGGTGGTTTAGGATTACCTGATTTGAAAAGATATTTTAGAGCTACAAAGTTAAGGCTCATATGCACAACAGAAGCAGAACGCTCTAATTCAAAACTGAAAGAGATAATGATGAAGCAAGAGAGAAATTCAAGCAATAAGGAGACAGTGGGATTTTGGATACAGATCCTTACAGAGAATTACAGCAGCCATACAGAATATTAAATTCATAAATTAGCAGACTATATTCTAATAACTAAGCCAACTTGAAAAGGGAGGAAGGAGATTTTGCCGATATGGATGACTGCATCTAGGATAACAGAGAACAGGCAAGGAGGTCTATAATTTACTGGAGGAAAAACAGCAAAGGAACTGTAGATCAGAGCACATGTGCTGTGTCTACTGTATCTTTAAGAAGCATGTCAAAGACGTAATGTGCATGTATAAAGACTGAGCATGTGCCATACCTAGTGCTATTTTGAGAACGCAGGCAGAAAGTAAGCATGCATGAATCCTGCAGTTAGTTTGTGTATAAGTTACTTAAGTTAAAGTAAGTAATCTTCTATCAAGATGTATTTGTATAAAATAAAGGAGCTTGAACAGAACCCATGAAGACTCTTCTATTGTGTCCAAAGTAGGAGAGCAACATGGTGCCAGAACTGGGATCACATAGACTAAAGGTTTGGAGCCATGAGATGCAGAGAAGACAGAGAAGGTAAATTAAGTGAAACTAGCATTAAAAAGAGCCAGGAAAGAATCAAAGGTAATGAGAATACACACAAACTGCTTGTTTTATAAAAAAGACAAAATGCAGCAAGGGCACAAACTGTATAGTTAAATAAACGGGAGGCACAAAATGTTTCTTAACTAAGGGAAATGTTTAAAATAATGACATCTGACAAAATGATTATCAGAAAAGTAAAGTGAGCATGTTTAAAATAAAACAAGCATGTTTAGCGGCAAGACAGGCATGTTTAGAGTAAAAAGAGCACAAGAAAAGTACAATGGGCATGAAAAGAGATTAAACGAGCAAAACAAATATAAGGGCAAAAAGGGCACATTAAGCATAAATAAAGCAAGGTGACTATGATTTTTTGGCAAATTGCTCTGTTTGGGCATAACTATGACTTCGTATTGTATTAAGGGCATAAATAAAGTTATTTGAAGTATCCCAAAGTGTGTAAAAGTGTTTACAATGTGTGTGCGTATTACTGTGTATGTATTCCAAAGAATTTATCTGTATGCAAAGTGCAACTATTCCATGAAGTACAGTCAAAGTATAGCCATTTTGTAAAGTTTCTTGAGCTGAGTGTGTCTATTCACAAAATGCTGCCATTACAGAATATTTCTTGCACTGTAAAGAGTTGCCTAGCAAGGTACTGACATTCTGGGGACATTTCAGTGTGCTGTGTACAGTTCATTCGCAAAGTGCTGTTACTTTGAAATGTTAATGACTCTGAGCTTCTCTTGCCCAGTTCATTTGCATCATGAGACTATTTGAAATGCTTCTTAAAATGTTGATACATTACTTTAGCAAGACAATAATTTCAAAAGTATCACAGTGCCCTAGAGACTTATTTCACAAAGTCCAGTTACATAGACTTGCATCGTGCAGTAGTTTGATGTTTCTTGTACTGATAAGAGGTGATTTCTTGCAATACAATAATTTCAAGAGTATTACAGTGTCTGAAAGAGTTGTTTTGCAGAGTATGCCCAATAGCATAATTTCAAAAAGCCCAAAAACATAATTTCAGAAGCACAAAGTTACAAATACTGGCGTATGTGTATGTGTATGTGTTTATGCTTATTTGCAAAACCCTTCACTGGTATGTGCTAGTATGGCAGATGGATTTTGAAAGCCCTTACCACTTGCATTTGATCAAAATATTTTAGCAAGAGTATGACATTTTTATACAAGCAACTTATTCAGATAAAGATGCATGCACCAAGGCATTCAGTTTGTTAAACCTAGCTGGGTCATAGACCAAAGAAAGAGAGCATTCATTTGTGTATGCACCAGCAGTATATGAGGGAGAAGGTGAAAATCATCATATTGTTGTATAGGCTGAATCAAGGGAAGACCCGGAGTGTTTGGAGCCCAAGTTCAGAGAGATATGTAACCCCCAGACAAATATTACATTAGAGAGGCATTTGTTTTACACAAAAGATCAGGAACCAGGGAAAATGTCTGCAGCTTACATAACTGACCAGAGAAACAAAGCTAAAATGTGTCAGTTTGGTGACTTAAAGATGAGTTAATAAAGGACAGGCTCATGTGTGGTATTAATACTGCTGCTGTGAGAAAGATCTTGCTTCATGACAGTGATTTAACATTGCGTAAACAAATCCATGAAGAGAAAGAAAAACACACAAGTATGCTTGCGAATGATAACAGCATGGTTTCAGCAGGCAGATGCAGCTAGTATGCAACACAAAGCAAACAAAAGTATGCATAGGCACATGGCAGCCACAGCCCCTGCTTACCAGGGAAACCACTTAGCTTTCCAGGAAGTTCTAAGGCTAGTTCAGTTAAAGGAGCATCCTCAGTACAGTACAAGCACGAATCAGCAAAACTCAAGTCCAGCTTTATTGTTATCCATTGCAATTGTGGTGCAAATCATGATTTTAAAAGAGAGAAGTGCACAGCATTTGGTCAGCAATGTCACAAGTGTAAAAAATGGAACCATTTTCAAAAGTTTTGCAAATCAAGTAAACTTCTCACAGTTGTAAAGAAAGGTCACACAAAAAAGCAAGTTGATCAAGTAGAGTCAAATCAGTCAGCTTTGTATGTAGATGGTGTATCAGTGTTTGGTGAAAGAACTGATGCAGTGAATTTATTGGCAAAGAGTGAAGTATTTTTGTACTATCCAGATAAATGGTAAATCCACAGAGATTAAAGTAGACACTGGTTCAAAGTATAATGTTATATCAGCAGACACATTTGCGAGTGAGAGAACTAATGAGAAACTCAATGTGGCCAGTAGTGCGAATCTTGTTGCTTATGGAGGTGAAGAAATTCAAACTGAAGGCTCAGTGATGTTTTCATGTTATTTGGCCAAGAACTGTTATAACTTGTTAATCTATGTAGTCTGAAGACTGGTACAGTCTTTATTGGGTCTCAAAGATAGTTTGGGAATGAATCTGCTTTCTTTTACCAAAGAAGTTCATCACATAAGTGCATCTTCTAGTTCCAATTTTTCTGTAGTCATTTTCTCAGTGTATGCTGATGTTTTCGAAGACAAGTTGGGCAAACGTCCAGTTGTGTATTCTATGAAGTTAAACCCTTAGGTCACTCTAGTGGTCAGACTGGCAAGAAAAATTCTGATAGCTATGCAGAATAAAGTCAGTTGAATAAAATGGTGCAGCAAGGTGTAATTTGTCCAGTTACAGAACCAACTGAATGGGTATCGTCTATGGTAGCAGCTCACAAAAAAGGCTCAGACAAAATCAGAATATGTATTGACCCAAGAGATCTGAACAAAGCATTAAAGAGACTGTATCATCCAATGTGCACAGTCAAAAAGGTTGCAGCTCTAATATCAAATAGGATGTAATTTGGAATAAATTCTGCAAGTGAAGTCTTTCAGCATGCAATGGAGCAAATTTTGTTCAGGTTATCTTTGTGCCATAATTGTAGATGATTTACTAGTTGAAGGCAATGGTGAAGCAGAGCATGACAGAAACCTAAAGAGAGTTCTAGATAGAGGACGTGAAGTCAACTTAAAGCTCAATCCTCTGAAGTGCAAATTCAAGCTTCCAGAAGTTACATATGTAGGTAATTTGTTTACCAGTATTGGTTTGAGACCAGATCTGACTAAACAAGCAGCAATCCTTGATATGTCAGCATCAGACAATGTTCAAGCTCCATGTTTCCTAGGCATGGTCAACTATTTAGGCAAATTCATACCAGACTTCAGTGAGTTGACAGCACCTTTAAGAGAGCTAACATGCAAAACATGTTACATGGTCATGGTTGGAACACCACCAGAAGCCATTTGAAGACCTCAAACAGAAAACTGCCACCTCACCTACGTTAAGATACTATGATGTTTACAAACCAGTTTTTCTTTCCTGTGATGCTTCAAAATTTGGTTTAGGTACAGTTATACTTCAAGAAGGCAGACCAGTAGCCTATGCATGTAGAACACTTACCCAAACTGAGATGCAGTATGCTCAAATTGAGAAAGAACTTTTGGCAATAGTATTTGCATGTTCCTAGTTTCCTGATTATATATATGGTCGAGTTATTCAGATTGAAACCGATCATCAACCTCTAGTTACTATTCTAAAAAAAGCCTATGCATTCTGCTCCAGCAAGATTACAAAGAATCATGCTCAGACTGCAAAAGTAAAACTTCAAAATGGTCTACACGAAAGGTAAACTGCTCTATCTGGCTGATACCTTATCCAGATTGCCCAGAAATATGAGAGAACAGCTTGAGACACAGAATTTTGATTTTGACATTATGGCAGTGTGTAAATTTCTACCAATAGGCTTGATGATTTAAGAGATCACACTAAGACTTAGCCAATTTTGCAAAAGCTCAATTACTACATTAATGCTGGATGGCTGCAAAAAGAATCTAGTGTACCACCTGAAGTGAAAACCTATTTTCCTTACAGAGATGAAATGTTGATGGAAGATGGTATTATTTTCAAAGGTTCTAAAATTATTGCTCCTGCTTCCTTACAACAAGAATATATCCAGATTTTGCATCATGGTCACCCAGGTTCATCAACCACTAAGAGAAGAGTTAAATAATTAGTATTTGGCCATCATTACTGAGAGACATTGATAAAGTACTTTATTCTTGTTCTGTATGCAACAGTACTAAGCCACATCTGCAAAGAGAACCACTTCAGCTAAGTCAAGTTCCTGAACTACCTTGGTCGATAGTAGCCACTGATATCTTCAAGTGGACCAATCAACACTACTTAGTACTGGTAAACCCTTATTTGAACTGGTTTGAGATTGACTTACTACCTAACCTAACATCCACTACTGTTATGACTACATTGAAATGTCATTTCTCAGTCCATGGTAGTCCACACAAAGTTATCTCTGACAATGGTACTCGATTTACTAGTCAGTTTCATAAATTTGGAAGAGAATGGGACCTTGTTGAAGTTACTAGCAGTCCTGAATATCCTAGTCCAATGGTCTAGCTGAACGTGCAGTGCAGAGTGCAAAGCAATTGCTTGAAAGGTCACAGCGTGACAATACCAATGTCTTTCTGAATTTACTTAATCTCAGAAACATACCCAATGACAATATTCTTGGCTCACCTGCTCAAAGACTTCTTTCCAGGCAAACGAGAATGATGCTACCTATTTCTTCATGTTTATTAAGACCTAAAGCTAAGAACAACAGAACTGTAAAGGCTCAACTATTCAAAAAGGGCTTGATCCAGAAGTCCAGTTATGACAAATCGAGCTGTTTTCTTTATCTGTTGAGGGAAAGAGAAACAGTGAGAAACAAAACAGCAAAAGGTTTCGACCAGATTGGTCAAGTTATAGGTATATGTGCCAAGCCGAGATCCTACCTTGTAGAATCTGAGGGTAAGGACTACAGGAGAAATTGCACACATTTATTCCCTGTTCCAGAATCATCAAAATATCATTTGAAGGACAAAGACTCTAAATCTCAGAGTGAATTGAATGTTGTTTCCATCCCAGAGTATGTTACTATCTCTGATTCCAATCCTGAAGGTGTTTCAGACTTTTCAAAGACTGATCAATGTATGCAGACTGCTCCATTTGCTAAGTCCAATTCCCAGTTTTATGTCACACGATATGGACGAGTATCCAAGCCTAGTGTAAAATATGCAGCCACATGGACTTAACTGTGTATATATGCATATTATTTGTATAATTGCATGATACAAAACTGTATGTGATATCTGCATGCCAAACAGATTTATAACAGTGCATGTTTTATTTTTCAAGAGGGAGGATGTAGATCAGAGTGCACGTACTGTGTGTACTGTATCTTTAAGAAGCACGTCAAAGACATAACATGCATGTATAAAGACTAAAGACGTGCCATACGTAGTGCCATTTTGAGAGTGCAGCCAGAAAGTAAGCATGTAGGATTCCAGCAGTTAGTTTGTATATAAGTTATTTAAGTTAAAGTCAGTAGTCTTCTATCAAGATGTGTTTGCATAAAATAAAGCTGCTTGAACAGAACCCACAAAGACTATCCTATTGTGTCCAAAGAAGGAGAGTGACAGGAACCACAGTATATGGAGCAAATAACTGGAGAGGGAAAGATAATAGAATGGGAAGAGGCCAAGAAGACATTTGGACTACAGGCTAGAGACTGCCTTTCCTATCAGGGATAGATATCAGAGTATAGGCAGAGAAAGGAATATCAGAATCCTTAGTTAAAGACCTGGTCTGGTACTTTTCAGTAGAATCTAGAACAGAAGTTGCTGTTAAAAAAGGGATAATTAGTAGGGCATATAAAATATTGCACAATAACTGAAGGAATCAATCAGAGGATGGTAAAAACATTAGGAAGAGGGATTTGATAAGCAATTCATCACAAGGAAAAAAAAACTCCACCTATACTCTGTCGCATATTGTCTACTCAGAGGCGATCTCTGCTTAACATACAAGGCCATGTCAAGCCCATAGCTGCTAGACATGCTACACTTAAAGAAATCCCAATTCCTCAGAGACACACGCTCCAGGGATCTAAACCTTGTCATCACAATGAACAAAACATGTTGGAGGGATAGGTTCCTGACCCAGAGAGTCCCCAGACTTTGGAATACACTGCCCATACATGTCAAGCAGAGCGTCTCTTTGGACCTCTTCAAAAGGAACGTCGATGACTGGATGGGAGATAGGAAATTCACCCCGGGGATCACATAAGTCGCCCTGCTAGACAGGGGTCCAGGGAAGTAAATACTGTGGGAAGAAATAGCCAGAGAATTGTTATGGCTAGGCTTGTATAGGCCCTAGGGCTGATAGCCTAGTACCAGCCTATCAACATATGAACATATGCATAGCTTCCAACTATGCAACAAAGTCTAGAAGATTTAGAATTTTTGCTTGTTGAAGCTGTGATAGGGAACAAACAAGTAAATGGGAACATATGTTTTCGGAGTGTAATGATTTGGCAGACTAACAATTCCATACAGAGTACTTTGTCAGAATATTGAGTGAACAAATCAGTGTAACTGAGGAAATTATTTTTTTTTTTTAGCTGGGCTACAGGATCTGAATAGCCTAGACATAGTAACACCTTAAGTTTAATTCTGGTTGCTGCCAAAAAATAGAAATCAAAGTCTAAACCAGCTGTATTTTAAGTATTGAATATTGTAACAGAGAAAAAAGAACTGGAAGTGGGATCTTTAGAAAAGGGTAAGAGCAAATTACATAGAAAAAATGGAAACTGTAGGAACATACATGCAGAATAATGTTCAGGAGGAGGAGTGAGGTTTAAGGGAAGGCAGGAATTCAGCAATTTATGTAATGCTGGATTGATGATAGTTATACAAAAGAATATATGTGATGTATAATGTCTGTAACTGGGAACACACTGATATGCTTTGTTTTCCTTTATATAAATGCATGCTTGTCTATGTCTTAAGTGATAATTCAATAAAGGTATTAGGAAAAAAAAGGCAGTGCACAGCAGTGTGGTTAACTGTTGGCAAATGGAGACAAGCTCATGGAACTGTGAGTTATAGCTAATCTTTGGCTGAGAAATTCAGCTCCAACGTTAACCCTCTCTTTCCCCCAGCCACCCTCTCATGAAATACTACCTAACATAACCCCTACAACTATCAGTAGGTCTTAGATGTGCTCTCTAAGGCCAAGAATACAGCTTCAATGGGCTCCAATAATATCCCAGGATGTTTCCTAAATAGCCTAAAATATGACCTGTCAGGACCACTGGAGTCACAATTCAACCACAGCTTCTGCACAGGCCTTGTATCACGTGAATGGAGGAATGCAATGATCATCCCTCTGGACAAGGGCAGACCATCAACAGATCCCAAGAACTACACAGCCATTAGTCTGACTAGTCTCATACGCAAAGCCATGGAAAAAAATTATCATAGAAATGATTAACAAGGACATAGGAAACCTTCAACCACTGAAACCGACCCAGTCTAATTTTGTCAAAGGCTGGTCATGCCTACTGAACCTGCTGAACTTCTTTGAAAAGGCCACAAAGGCAGTGGATGACGGCAAAACAGCACATACTGCATACTTTGACCTAGCTAAGGCATTTGATACAATACCCCACTCGGGCATTGTAAAAACTTCACTGAATTTGGCATAAGCTCCTGTGTATCTCACTAAAGAGCCAGCTGACATACAGACAGGACTCGGGAAGTTAGGACTGGAGAGACCACCTCCACAAAGAGGCTGGTCATCAGTGGAGTCCCCATGGCTCTGCGCTGGGCCTGATCCTCTTTGTATCTATTTTTGGAAGTCAAGACCAATGCCAAGGGCCTCTGGCTTACTAAGTTTGCAGATGATGGCATGTTAGGAGAACTCATAGAAATTTCCCAAGATACTCAAATCTTAAAGGAAGGTCTAACACAGACAAATGACTGGTGCCAAAACCACAGCTTAAAACTCAGTAATAGTACCTTTTGAGAAGATAACCACCTAGAGAAACCACCTCATTGACAAAATACCCTAAAAGTAGATACAGTAGTTGGGGATTTGGGGACTCATATAGATAGTAACCAAGTTTTTAATCAACATGTGTTTAAGGTGATAAGAAAATCATTCCATGTCAATCAATTTATAAGTAAGGGCATAACATATAGGTCCGGGGAAGTGATCGTGCCACTGTGCTCAGCCCTCTTCAGACCTAACAATGAGTAAAATGCCTTTTTTGGTATGTACCTGACCAGGAATATGCAACAACTAGAGTGTCCACAGAGTTTCCTCACAAAAAGAATACAGGCTGTAAACACAATGTCCTGTGCAGATCGCCTCGAAGTCCTATTGCTATACTCTTGTTTCCTACAGACTGCTGACAGGTGATTTATGCTTGGCATACAAGGCATCCTTAGATCCGACTCTGATGGACCTATTGCATATCCAAAAAAATGAACAGCACCAGAACTACTACATCTAAGGATTTAAACTTTGCTTGCAACTTAAATTGGACAGGTTTGTGGAACAGGTATGTATCTCAGAGAGTCCCCATTCTCTGGAATAGGCTTCCCTTCCATATGAAGTACAGCTGTTCCTTAACTGTATTCAGCTGCAACCTGGACCAGTGGAAGAGAAATCGGAAATTCATCCCAAGTGTTACATCTGTGTCTCTGATGGACAGACAAAGCCCTTAAATCATCCCCTAACTCACATAAACCCCTTAAAATAACCTATAAGGCTCAATAATGTTTACTTAATGTTAAATACTCTGCATGCTTTAGGATATAAGTTCATAATTGTTTGTATTTTACTAGAGCTTTTCTCTTCAGGTCTCCTCTGAAAATGGCCTTCTAGCTCAGTTGGACCAACCCGGTTAACAAATGTGAAATAAATAAATAAACTTGTGGGATACATTTGGGTTGCATGGCTAGGCTTATAAAGGTGCCAGTAGTTGTTAGCCTAGTATAGACCTATGAACGTATGTGGACAGTGGCCTGCCTTTGTCCAGCTATGAAGGATTGAATCTGCAACTATACTGCACAAAAAAATAGACTTTGAAGTTTAGATTCTCTACATCTCAATGACCAAATGTCTAAAGAATTTATCACAATGGAGGTGAAAATCTTTTTCTCACACATGCCTCTTAACTCTATGCCATTATGCACTTAGAGGGAGACTTTTAAACTTAGTCTTCATGATATCTGCTCAGCTGCTAAAGTTAAACTCCTAATGCAGATAGATGAACATATTCAGACTTTATAAAACCAAGTGCTAACAGCCTGTGAGAGAGGAAAGAAATTTTGCTTCCAAAACAAACAACATTACAAAATTATAAGCTCTTGAGGAAGCAGCTTAATCTTGCCATCTTAGAAAGATCTAAACTAGTTTTAAGATGAGCTGCTTTACAAGCCTGGGCACAAGCTGATAAACCTGGAAAAGACTTGGCATATAGATAAAAACAAAGACAAGTGCAGGCTAGAATTGGACTTATACAGAGCCAAGCAGGGGGAGTACTTATAAATCTTCTAGCCAACAATGAAGAATTGGGACAATACTTCTTTACTCTCTAAGCATCCCCAATCTCTCAGGAAAACAACTGCCAGTGCTGATATTATGCAAATACTTAATCAACTATACTTTCCTCAATTGCAGGCAGATGGACATTTCAATTTATCAAAAGAAATTTTACCTAGAGAGGTTGAGAAGCCATTAAGTAGCACACCTTTATGGAAAACCCCTGGGCTGGATGGTCTCCTGTGAATGTTTATAAAATGTTAGAACCTCGCCTAATTACCCCTCTTACAAACTTGTTTAATGATATTAAAGAATCAGGACAGCTATCAACATCTATGAGGGAATCACTGATTGTTATTTCCCAAACCTAGTAAAGACCCTCTGAAGTTGGCAATTATATGCCAATCTCTGATTAACACTGTAACAAAACTGTACGCCAAGATCTTAGCTGACAGAATCAACAAAGTCCCACAACTTATAGTACACTCCAGACAGGTTTTGCAAAACACAGATCTAGCATGGACCACTTTCACACTCTATAACTATATATTCTGGCCTCTAAGATGTATAAACAGCCCTCTGTTATGGTGCTAGTGGACACTGAGAAAACATTCACTCCATATATTGGAATTATGCAGGACAACTAGATTCAAAGGCAGTTTTTATCCGAAGGTGATCAGACTTCATAATCCCAACATTAGATCTGTTCAGGAAGTTGGGTCTTTCCATTCATCATGCAGTATTATTTTATCTATTATTTATTAAGCCCAGCTAACCATTATAATTTGTATTACTAACCCAGATGCATTAGTTTTTCTTCAGCTGCTACTGCTATATGCTTGTTCACCCATAATATAGTACATGGTACATGTACAATACTGTTACTTGAACTTTGATGTTAGATGTGTATTTTTAGTATCTGTGTGTTTCTAGGAATATATGTAGCTATATACTTGTTTAGAGCTGATTTATAAGATGGTGGTAGTATTACTATACAGTATGTTGATTTAAATTATGTCTTTATATGTCTGTGATTTCTTTTTTGACTGTCCCATGATGAGCTGATTGCATTGGATGTACATCTAAATGACAATAAAGTTAATTTTGACTTGACTTTGACTTTTTTGTCTTATATATGGTTTTCTTTAGAGAAGTTTGGGTTTCCTTAAAGCTGTTAAAGCTTTGTATGACTCACCTTATGTGAAAATATTAAAGAATCAACTCTTTCTTTCCTTTCTTTATAGATAGGGGCATAACAAAAGGATGCCCCATCACATTCCATCTTTTTGCTTGCCTATTCTTAAAGAATTGGGAATTAATGGGTAAGGAAATACAAATCCTTTTATTTGCAGGCAATTGCTTTTTATTAATGGAAAATCCTAAAAAATATGTCCCAGGGTTTCTTGATTAACTGTCAGCCTTTTATCAGGTACTGAGCTGAAATATATATATGTGGGGAAGACTGAGATGCTTCCAGTAAACAAATCTGCCATTAATCTTAGTGGGGCAATTAGTTCCCACTGACATCCAAAATATTTGGGTATTTGCTTACCTGATGAGTATTCAGAAATGACCCATTTATATTCGAAACCTTTATGGGAGAGTCACCTTATGTCAGTTCACACCTGGAGATGATTAAATCTCTTTTGATGGGGTAGAAAATCTATATTATAAATGCTTTTTATCCTAAATAGTGTTACATCTTATGTAATATTATTGTTCCACCTAACAATATCTGGCTTAGGAAAATCAAATGTCTGATGGTTCACTTTGTCTGTCATTGCATGCACCATGGTTTGAAAATTCCAACCCTTTTTCTTTCTAGGACACTAGGCAGTGCTAGTCTTCTAAATAGCAGTCAAGTGGCCGAAGCCACTTCATTTTAACCTTGACTGAAACTGGCCCTCATACCCCTTTATGGTAATACTGAATCAAAGTTTCTGTAGAGTTCCACACATAGGGTATTTATATGCTATCATAAAATGACTGCCACCTCAGCTTCAGGTATGGCAAACCCTAGTACTTGTAAGAAAGGCTTTGAAGAGGTTATACAACTGCAGCCCTGATTTATAAATCTGGACACAGAAGGCCCCAATATGGAGTAATCACTTCTTAAACATCCTAGGGAAATCTACTATTTGGAAGTCTTGGGAAACCAAAGGGATATATTTGATACAACAGCTCATGGACTTTACCGCTGAACTCCACTTCCTGGCATCACTTGAATTCCTACAGAATAAATTTAATCTTCCCACAGATGGCTTTTGGAAACATCTCCGGATTAGGCATACTTTCTTTAAATCCCCCTACCATCTTAAAATCATGAGTCCAACATTTGACCATATGTCACAAAAATAACTGAGCCTGGGGCTGTAAACCCCTCTGAACACCCCCCATACTAAACTTTTAGCAACCTCCTAACTAACGTACCCCTCCAAATAGACGCTTGCCTAAGATGAATTGCACATCTTCTGGAAATGCACACAAGCGCAGAAACTATGCATTTTATACAGGTCCTAGTTTCCACCTCATGGGATGTCCCAATTAAATGTATGGCCTCAATCTGGATTTGAGAAAATTTTACTTCCTAGCCATCTCTGTCTTTGTGCAGACACTTTTTATTCTTCAAATAGCTGTCACCAGAAAGTACACAGTTTCTAAGTAGAAGTCACCACAATCCTTCTCACCTGAAGGATTACAAGCTTTTATTAGAAAATATGATAATTAGCTGATCCACTTATATATTACTTACTTCCCCTATGAGACAACATTACCTTAGATCTATTAAAATTATAGAAATGTATGCACTCTAAGATACTTCAGTATGTCTCAATGGAAGTGAATACTGTTTTCTAATTTGATGCCATTCCTGTAAAATTAAATCTTACTTTTTCCTTTGTTAATTATATTTGTTTACCTTTTAAAGAAAACATAAACTTGCTACTAGTTACTAAAATAAGATTTAATGCACTTAATGTGCATAGTTATTATGAGTGATTTATGTCAAACTTACCTCAAAACATCTTAGAGTAAAAAATATGGACAAAGCCTAAAATGATGGGGGGACAAATAGGGACAGATTTTAAATATTGCTCTTACAAACTTAGAAAATTTGATAGAATAATAGGTTTTGCATTAGCATGAATTTTCCAAAGGATGTGGAGTCTTAAACTAAAATGTTTGTCATTATTTCATGACTCCAGTCCTCAGCTGCTTGCCAGAAAGGGACAGATATTTGGGGGAACACACCGAAACTATGAGGCAGAAATCTGGACATTCTGCGAAAACCTGTACAGTTCAGAGGTATGATGTCAAATAATGGTTGTAGCTATTTTAGCTCCTTGCAACTAACTATGTACTTTGATTATCTTGAATGCTATATACTGTATATATGTTTAAGGTTTTTTTTTTTTTTTGCTTAGAATTGTTGAATGTGTGTTCTGTTTTTTTTTCAAGAAAAATGAAATAAATTGTGGGATTTAACTTAGCAGATCAAAGAAAAATCTGTAGAGCCTTTGAAGTTCTACCACAAGTATCCTTAGGATAGAACATCAAGACTTTCAAAGCATCCTGCTTATAATTTCATGGAGCTGCATTTCTATACCATATCTTTATGATTCTCTGCTGCAAAATCTAGTAGTAAGGGTATTCAGGTATAGATGTATGTCTAAATGTATGTTCTTTGTCTATATGAAGATGTGCATAAATAATAAAAAGTATTCATATTTATACCAAGTGCTCAGAGTAACTTATTCCTGTCACAGCTGTTGATGCTGCTACTAAGTAATTAGGTTTTTGAAGGAATATTTATTATATTGTCTGCTGAATCAAGAATAACCCTACAGAATCCATTTAATTGATAATAGTGCTTGCTAGCAGTTGACATATATCTAGAACAGCAGTTAACATTCAGAGTGTTTTTAAACATACCAAGTGCAACAGATACACAGCATGATAACTGTTACACGTATACGTATACAAATATGTCTTTGTCCATAGTTTCCTATCAACTAGAATCTTTAGAATATGTTGATTTTTAGTATCAATGGTTTGTAGAGCTATAACTGTATATGTTTGTCATATGGAACCCCAAAAGAAATAATATCTATACTGTGTCCTTTTTTTCACTGTAACTACTGACCATTAGCCCTTCCCTGACAGCCGTGTCCATTCCCTTTCTCTGCCTGGCCATGCCATGGTAAGTGTGTCAGCTAGCCAGGGAGGCAGTGATATGGGCAGCTTCAGCAGTGGTTTGAGCCCTCACTGACATCCTGGCACAGATGACATATTTACTTATGCCTACTCCCTCCTCTGGGTAGAAGGATAGTCCTCATCACTGTGGGGATCATGATACCTTCAATGATGTAAGTGCATCTTCCTGTGCATTTTCAGTGAGAGCTGCCACCAAAATCACATAGTGGCAACAACCTCTGGGACCACCTCATGCCATGCCACTTTTCCTTGGACATATTTTGGCACTGGATGGCTCAGCCCACATTCTCCTGCCCTCACAGAATGGGCAGGCCCATTTTCCCCTGCCACTTCCATCAAGTAACTGAGATAACAGGGACACTTGAAACATAGTGAGGGATTTATACCTCTATAGCACCAGAGCTGGCTTCTAAAATGAATATCATTCTCATATTTATAAGATTATTTTTTTTACAGGACAGATGCATAATGTTTTAACAGGGCACAACAGTTTAATTACCCAAGGTAATATGGCACACAAGGAAATAAAACAAGCACAAAATGAAGTAATATAGCTATACATCATGAAGCATGACAAAGGACAATGAAAGAGACTGATAAATAAGACAGAGAAAAAGACAAAGTACTGAAGCGCTATTCTTTAACATTTAATTGAACAAACAAAATCTTTCTTTCAGAAATCGAATTTTACACCTCTGGAAATGGATTTTATTTTAATAACCCTTATCACTTTATTCAATTTTCAGATTCATATTCTGTAAACAACAGAGCATTAACTATGTGGTGAAATTCCTTAAGTTTTCTAATTTGCAAAACAACATCCTCTTGTTTATTTAACCATATTTCATGTTTCCTTAAATAAGAGGATATGAACACAAGATTAATATTGCAGATATAATGCATTTCACTGATTTATTTTTGATTTACATAGTAATGCTTTTGACATTCAAAATATAATCCAGGGGCATTTATGAAGTGTCTTATCAGCAAAAGAACAGAGAATTGTTAAATGTAGGTCCTGAAGAAAGTCACTTACTTTCAGTTCTATGCAAATATTTTAATGTAGTTTTGACTGTATGGCTTACTAACAAAAAAAAACTGTTATATATAGCACTCAAAGTAAAATTTTACTTGTCTGTCCAGTCACACTCTTTACAAAAGAATACCACTTCCCTAGTATGAATTTAATAAAATATATAGTTTCACCATCATAATCAAGTGGGCGGTCCCCTTTTCCATATTCTTCAGAGCAGTTCGCCACCTGCTACGTTCTCTGTCCCTTGCCATCAGAATAAGTTTAGTAGTTCCTTCAGCTTACACTTTCATGCAGCTACACTTATTTGTAATAAAAGGTTGCCTGGCAGTATAGTGGTACCTAGCATAACACAGTTATTCACAAAAGTAACTACTCATAGCCAAGGTTTTGTAATCTTATCACTTCTGCATCTGAGTGTCAGCCTGCAATAGACTATAAATAAAACCAAGCATGGTGATGTGAACAAGCTAATGTACAGCAAGTCAAATCAATGGCTGTATGTTTTGAAAGTACACATCTTCAGTTACACTTTCTCCAGCCCAATGGATTAATCCCTCGCTAAGGGAGAGGGAGGCTGGGTTAGGCTTAATGTGCTATGCTGAGTTTGCATGATTACCTAAGGAGTGATCATATGACTAAATGGTCAAAGAATGGGACTAAGTGTGGGGGCTGGTGGCCATAGACTATGGCCAGTGTCCGGCGAAGTCTCTCTTACATTACTTGCCAAAAATCACTGACTGCAAAAACTGATTTTTTAATTTTGATTAGAAGACGTATGGGAGACGCATATGTTATTCTTGGCTAAATGGGAGGAAGGACTCCTTTGGAGACTAGGCAGTGTCTTGTCACATTCCACTGAAGGATGCATTTTTTTATATGTCCCTGCTCATAGTCTGTCTCTGACCCTGGCTGAGTAATTTCACTTGATAAAGTTGTAGGGCCACAGCTACATTACAGAAAATGAGCTAAATTCATAGATTTTTATCTGCAATTGTGTAAAGATGACATAATGTGTGCAGACCACAAATCAGAGCCCTGCACAATTCATAAATGGACCTGAGAGAAATTGATGCCACGCTGCTCAGACTACATAGCAGAGCTAAGCACAATTCCTAACTGGACCTTAAAGCAATGAAATAGTAACTCATGCTACTGCATGCATTGAGGAGTCCAAGTATGTGTTAAGTATGCTACTGAAGTACAACACCATCCCCTTGGTTCATAAACCTGTGACACATGAAGGACAGATTAGAACAGGTACACAAACTTATACTGGTACAGTTGTGAAGGAATGGTGGCTAAAACCTTGCTTATGCAGCCAGTGTTCCCATAAAAGTGATATGCTACACAGTATAACACAGCTGAGAAGTAGCATCATGCCAAATACTGAGTGAAAGATTAAAATCAGCATTAAAGATAAATGGATGAGCTGACACATCCTGTGCACTAGTACTGTAAATATGAGAATAACAGTAAAAGCACTACCCACCCTGGCCCTGCTGTAGAGAAGCCATCAACTGCCAGCAAATGGTAGCTTCACTACCAATAATTCACTAATTTACATAATATGTAAATGATGCCTTCCCTGCAGGCCTGGCAAAGGCTACTGAAACATTTATGAATTGCTGGATGTCAGGACTGAGGAGCAAGACTATTTCCTGCGGGCTGACATACACCAGTTCTATGGCACCAATATGCATTATCCATAGTGCTTTATAAATTCATAGCATCATGTCTGCTGCTAGCAGTTACAACATAGGCCTACCATAATCCATAGCTTTTGGATGTTCTGGCATAAAGGCAGGAGTGCAACTTGCAATGCCAGACAGGCAAACACATTTCCTGTCAGCAACCTATGCATCTCCCTTGTTATGCCACACTTTTAGTACATTATATCTTTCTGCATACCATGTATGTTTCTTTACTAGGCAGTAATTTCCCATCCAAGTTATGCAACTCTTCCACTCAGCAAAATCTGTTTCTGACACTTCACAGCTTTTTAAGAAGCACCTTACAGCATCCTCTGCTCAAGTTCATGATTCCTTGCATCTAATTCTTTTCTATACATCAGTGTATGTCATACCTCTCAACCTCTGTGCAAAAGAAATCTGGAGAAAGTCAAAAATAATGGGGGGAGGAAGGCCCAAAAATACAGGCAGATTTTAAATCCATCCATAACCCCTTTTGCTCATTTTTGTATACGGGGGTCAATGTGTCATTTCAACAGTGACATTCATCTAAAGTCAAGATTTACACTGCCGTGTGGCTAGCCCTGACGTGGGGGACAGATTTTAAATATTGCTCTTATAAACCTAGAAAGTGGCTAGAATAAAAGGTTTTGTGCCACTGCACATTTTCTGAAGGATATGCAGTCTGGAACTCAAATGTCTGCTGTTATTTAGTGAATTTAATCCTCAATGATTTGACAGAAAACCACAAATTTTATGAAGATCAGACCACAATTATTAGGTAAAAACTGGACATTCTGCAAAAATTCTGGACAGTTGAGAGGTAAGCTGCAGGTGGTACAGAGTACAATGTTGTTGTTGCTGTTTTTCGGCTTTTCCCGGTTAGGGGTCGCCACAGCGGAACTCTGGTCCACTAATGATTGGCAGTAGATTTTCATGAACGCCGAGGTGCCAGCTTGACGTTCAACCTTCAATGAAGGCACGCCCATTTACGCATGTCTTTCAAATGCCCGCCCAACCATGGGGAGGACATTCAGACTCCACACAGAAGGCACTCCCCGCACTCCAGCTGAGAATCGAACGGGAGAACCTCTGGCTGTGAGGCAACAATGCTATCCCTGCACCACCGTGTGTGTACCATATGAACTGTTATTCATAACCATTATGCTTGCTCTGTGTATAGGTTGACAGTGGCACAATGGTATTATGAATTACAAACAGGTTCACTGACTGTACAGCAATTGGTATACAAGATACTTTTAGATGATGGCACACCATATTTGTGAATATAATTGAATGCTACATGACATGAAAACAGCAATTTTACTAATAATTTCTCTATAAAAATTGTATTACAGAATCTGCTAATGCTCTGAATTACTGTTTCATGGATTTCCATATATAGCTGCTCTTGCACAGGTAGAATGAATGTATATTTCTGCTGTTGTGCATTTATTAATTTGATTATTATTATTTAAATTTTAGTTAGCTTTTAGTTATTTGTTTTCATGTTTACTTACTTCTAAGTTAGGTACAAGGCAGAGTACAAAGTAAACAAAAGCAAATAAAAGATACAGATAAAAGAGTGTGCCGAGATTATACAGTTCAGTTACATTCACAAAATATAAACAAAGAGTATAAAAATGTTAACTATCCCACATTTCATATAAAAAACAGTTAAAAACAATATCAGTGAACAGCTTAGACATACTTTTAAACAATGGAAATGTATACAAATTATTGCACACATAATTATAAATGTTTCTTGGACAAAACAATAGCATCTTGCAGAGACACTAGCTTCATTACAGTAGAATGTAGTTCAAGGAACTATCTATGGTCCTTAAAGTAGTTAGATGAAATGTGGAGATTTATGTAAGGTAAAACTAAAGTTAAAAGCGCCTTTTGAAATTGGAAAACTGCAACATTTGCAATACAGTTGGTTACAAAGTACAGTTTTTAGTTCTTTCTACGTATTATTTCTAAGTATTCTAAGTAGCAGATCTAAAAGCAATCAAAAAAATAAGTGTACAATGTAGTTCTGACTTCTTACCTAATATTGGATGGTGCAGTGGTGCAGCGGTAGCATTGTCTCCTCACAGGAAGAGGTTCTCCAGTTCGATTCTCAGCTGGTGTGCCTTCTGTGCAGAGTCTGCATGTCCTCGCTGAATTTGTGTAGGTTTCCTCTGAGTACTCCAGTTTCCTCCCACATTACAAAGACATACGTCTGGAGTGTTTCTCCCTGGGCCTCCACTGAAAATTGGCTTCATTCCAAGTTGGACTTTCCTGGTAAACAAATGTTAAATAAAAATGTTAGTTCTTTCTAAGTATTCTAAGTAGTGGATCTAAAAGCAGTCAAAAAATAAGTGTACAGTGTAGTTGTGACTTCCTTCCTAATAATAATTGGCAGATTCCGTGAGTACTGTGCCCTCAGAGTAAGGCTGGTACAATGGAATGGTATACCATGCCAAAGCCCTGTGCTCTTCATAAAGACTACTACTGCTACACAATGAGATCAGGCCTTGTACATGGTTTTACCCCATTTTCTAGCCACATTACTCCATGTCTGGAAAATGTGGTAACACCTTCCCGTGGTTTGTATGAGATTCAGAAACACTACAACTGTGTATGTGCTAACTGATGGGATTTGATCACACAGATCCTGACTTATTGGTGAAATTTGTTCAGCTTGCAGAGCTGATCACAATGTTGTTGCATGCGTGAAAAAATAATAAAATGCTTTGCTTTCATGGTAGGAAAAATTCAGCCTGTCCGAGTCCCCTGTGGCGCAGTCAGTCCCGCTACCACAAATGTACATATATATCCACAGCCACAGAGGGACAAAGTTGAGCTTGTGTCAATGGGACTACTCACAGCACTAACTCCTTCATTACTATATTATGGTAATAAACCTATCTCCACCATTTTGACTAATGAATGCAAAAATTTCAGTAGCAGCTGCCCCTTTCTCTTCAGGGGTAGAAGACCTGCTGTTTTATAGGAAATTAAGGAAATAATATTCCCTATAAAATTTCAAGAGAATCTCAAACCATTTTGAAGATTTATACATTTGTATACAGGGAGCAAAAACAACCAGCAATTTAGAAACAGTTTTTTTGAGAATACCAGTAGTAAAGTGGCTAGGGCTGATGCCTAAAGTTTTCATCACTGCCTAAATTCTTCAAAATTCTTGAAAACTAAATATATACAGAAATATGACAGTCTATCTAGTGCATACATGGCTTTTGATCTGGACATACCATTCTCATCACCTGTCTCTAACTATGGATATCATAAAGCTAACTTTAATGATGTACATGGACCTAAAATAGATTTTGATTCTGTAGAAGACAATATAGCTGTGTAAGTAAACTTCCCATAACAGTAGATGTTTGAATGGTCACTGCTGCAGTAGTCAGTTCAGTAACCCAACAGCAACAAATATAAATCAAGGTTGGTTTAACAGGAAGATGCCATGGAGTACATCCACTTGCAAGTCACCATATATAAAGTCCCTTAACATGTGCTAGCTAACTATAGGTCACCATTTATGCCCCAAGAATATCATAACTCATACCGAGACCTAATGGAGATGCTCACCATCCATCTAGCTACCCTATTCATGGGGCACTTTTACTACCCCTCTGTTGACTGGGAAACATACACTACCTAAAATTCATAGTCACAATGTTTCCTGGACTTTAGTAACACAAATAACTTGGACCGGATAATGCACGCTCCAACCAGAGATTCAAAAATATTGGACCTAGTACTCACCAACATGGAGGAGTGCTGCGCCTCCCCCACCCCACGTCACATCCACAGTGGTAAGGTTGAATCATAAAGCTGTCTCCTTCTAAATAAAAATCAACTCAGAAAATCCAACTAAATCTGTAACAGTTTCTTAAAATTCAATCCCCCTGAACCCTAAGATCATAGCAACCTATGCAGAAATATTCATAGAAACTCTGTACAAACAAGTGAATGGCTGCATAAAGGCTGCTGTACCTACCAGAAGTAAACCCAAAACAATTACCAAAAACAAACCACACTGGTGGAATCCCAACCTTAATAGGCTACATAACAAAAGGAAAAAGGTCATGGCCAAAATCAGAAAGAGCTACTTTCATAAAGACAAGAGTTCACTGATTAAACTAAACAAGAAACTAATAGGATTAATTAGGTCCAACAAGGTAAACAATAAGGTCAGGATATCTCCTCAGGCTAAGGACAACCAAAAGGTCTTCTTCAGCTATGTCCAAAACGTTCAAAGTGTCTCACAGCAGAGTGCAGAATTGATGGCAAATGGCACCATCTTAACTGAGCAAAGAAACATAGTGAATCTGCTGGCTGACAAATTCAACTCAAATTTCAGCCCTCTGTTTCCCTCCTCCCACTACCCATTATAAAATCCCTTCTAGCATTATCCCCCCAACTATCAACAGAGAACAGGTCTTGGCTGTGCCCGCCAAGGCCAAAAACACTACCTCAGTTGGCCCCAACGATATTCTGGGTTATTTCCTAAATGGCTTAAAGCATGACCTCTCAGGACCACTTGAGGCACTTTTCAACTACAGCCTCAAAACAGGTTAGATATCAAGTGAACGTAGGACTGCAACAGTCATCTCACAAGGGTGGTCCATCAACTGACCCCAGAAACTACAGACCCATCAGTCTGACAAGTCTAATATGCAAAGCCATGTAAAAGATTATCACAGAAATGATCAGCAAGGACATTGGCAACCTACAGACACTGGACTCATCCCATTTTGGCTTTGCCAAAGGAAAGTCATCATCATCATCATCTTCTTCATCATCAACCTCCTTTTTCCCATTATCTAAATGCAGTTGGGTTGCTGTGTCAACTGTTGTCATCTCTCTTTCTATTTAATGCCATTCTCCTAACTTCTTCTACACTTATGCCGGACTTTCACAGGCCTTGTCTCACAAAATTCATCCATCTATTTACTGGATGTACTCATTTTTTCTTGCTTTCTTTCTGTCTGTCCAAAATCTTCTTCACTAGATTGCCTTCTGCTTTTCTGCACATGCACCCAGACCACCATAACCTGTTGTCGTTGACCTTTTCTGCAACTGGAGCTACTCTGCTTTCTGCTGTGATGTTCTCATTTCTTTATCTGTCCCACATTCTGCATCCTACCAACCATATTAGGAGCATCATCTTCATCACCTCTAGCTTCCTCATCTACTCTACTTTTACTCCCCAGGTTTTTGTGTCATACAATAGTACTGGTCACAACACTGTTTTGTTCAGCTTACATTTTAGCTTCTTTGGCATTGTTCTGTCATACAGTTCCCTGACACTCTGTACCTGTTGGCTGCAACCCCTCTGATTCTAGCTTTGCCCTCCTCATTCAAACTTCCCTATTCATCAACCACCCCTGCTGGACACTTGAAGCTGTTAACCTGTTCCACAATTTTCCCTTTTATCTTGAGCCTCAGCTTCTTCTGATTTCTCCATTTGCTGCCATTACAACTGTCTTATCTGTACTCAGTTTCATCCCAAATGCCTCCACTTTTGCATTCCATTCCCCTATCCTTTGCTAAAGTTCTTGCCGAGAGTCTGCCTGTAATGCCACATCATCTGCATACAGCAACTTTGTTGATCTGTCCCCTCCAACCTGTTTGTTAATGTAGCCCATCACAAGTATGAACAGCAGTGGGCTCAGAGCTGAACCCTGATGCATCGCCACTCACACTGGAAACCACTCTGTCAGACCGAATACTGTTCATACTTGAGTCACTGGGTTCTTGTACATAGCCTGCACTAATTTTATAAGTGTTTCTGGGACTTTGAACCACCACAAGACTGCCCAAATGAGATTTCTTGGAACCTTATCACATGCTTTCTCCAAGTCTAGGAATGCCCAGTTGGACTCTTTCCTCATTTCTAGCTTCTCCTCAACTACCTGTTGCACTGAAAATATTGAGTCAGTTCTGCTGCATCCTGAAGGTCTTGCCATCTTAACCTGGCAGACTTCTTTGAGAGGGTCACCAAGCCAATGGATGAGGGGTTAGTGGTGCATACCACCTACTCTGACCTGGCTAATGTGTTCACTGTGATCCCCCATTCAGGTTCTGTTGACAAACTCACTGAAAGTACAGTTTTGTACCTACCATAAATGTAGATGTCCAATAGACATGCAACTGCAGTCATAACATGTGGGTTGTCCTGCCTCAGGCAGCCCTCGGTCGGCCGGATTCCAAAGTCTGGGTCCGACGTCGGCTGATGTCGCATTTCTCTCCGACGTCAGAGCGGCTGGAGTATTTAAGCATCAGCCGACGCCATTTTCTTCAGTGTTTCTTGCCCCAGATGCCAGGTGCCCTCCAAGGAAGGCTGTAATCAAATTGGAAGACAAAAACAGGATTCCAAACAAATAAATGAGCAATAAAACAAATACACCATAACAGATATCCCCAGCTAAGAGTAACAGGGATAGGAGTGGACCCTAGGCATAAAGGGGTATGGAGGGAGGGAAAATCCGACTGCAGTTGCATGTCTATCGGACATCTACATTTATGGTAGGTATAAAACTGTACTATGTCCTTCAAGAATGCAACTGCAGTCATAACATGTGGGTAGAATACCATAGCTTAGCTGGGGGATGAGGAATGCTCTAGGAAAAAGATGGTGTGGCAATCAAACCCTGCAGGACTGCCGAAGCAAAGCCTGCTCTGGATCTGGAATATAGAGGGAGATTGTAGTGTTTGGAGAATGTATGCACGGAGCTCCATGTAGCAGCTTCTAGAATGTCCTTAGTAGGCACCCCTCTTAAGAATGCTGTAGAGGTAGCTGTAGCTCTGGTGGAATGTGGTCTGACATTGGCTGGAACAGTCTTTCCATGAAAGGAATAACAGAATCTGATGCAATGTCCAATCCATTTAGAAATAGTCTGTTTTGAAATTGCTTTTCCTTGGACTGCAGGGGTGTAAGCTACAAAAAGTTGTTCAGACTTCCTACTGGCCTTGGTTCTGTCCAGGTAGTATCGAAGTTGTCTGTGAATGTCCAAGGTATGCAACAGTCTTTCCCCCTTATTCTCAGGATTGGGGAAGAAAGCAGGCAGATGAATGGCTTGATTTAAAGAGACCCTAGATACCACCTTTGGCATAAAAGTAGGGTTGGTCCTTAGTGAGACCCTGTCTCTGTGAAAAATAATAAAGGGTGGTATTGCCATTAGGGCCTGTAGCTCCGAAACCCTTCTTGCTGAGGTAATTGCCAACAGGAAAGCTGTCTTCCATGAGAGAAATTGCAAGTCAACTGAAGCTGCTGGTTCAAAAGGAGGTAGGGTCAGTTTTTCTAAGACAAAATTGAGGTCCCAGGCTGGCACCGAGGCCTTTCTTGGTGGCTTAATGTTCTTGATTCCCCTGAAGAATTACCTTAGTAAGGGGTGAGAAAAAACAGGAGGATCAGTGTTGTACCTAGCTGAAATAGCAGATGCATGTATCTTTATGGAAGAATATGAGAGGCCGTTCTTTAACATATCTGCCAAGTATTCCAAGATGAGTGGGATGTTCAACAATGATGCATCATGTCCCTTGCTGGTATTCCAAATGCTGAATCTTTTCCACTTTGCTAAGTAAACCTTTCTGGTGGATGGTCTTCAAGCCTCTGTTAGTATCCGCTGAACTTCCTTGGAGAGAGATAAGCTGAAGTTATTTATGGGATCTCCCAGGCTGTTAGCTGCAGTGTCTGAAGATTTGGATGCAGTGTTTCGAAATTGTGTTGAGTCAAAAGTAGAGGCCACTGTGGAAGGGCCCACCTCCTGGTGTGACATATGCTCCGTAGTAGTGGGTACCAGTGTTGTCTTGGCCAGTCCGGAGCTATTATGATTCCCTTGGGTTTCTCTGCTTTGATCTTTAGTAATACCGAGGTCATCAGTGGCAGAGGTGGGAATGCATAGATTGCTAGGGAGTTCCAGTTGAATGAGAGGGCATCTATTTTCCAAGCTTTTGGATGGTATGTCCTTGTGCAGAATTTTGGTAGAAGATGGTTGAGGTGAGAGGCAAATAGGTCCACTTCCGGCTTGCCCCATGTCGAAGTGAGTTGTCTGAAGGCCTTCGGATGTAGCCTCCACTCGTGTGGATCTGTGAAATTCCTGCTTAGGCTGTCCGCCAACACATTGTCTTTTCCGGGAACAAACTGGGATTGTAACTGGATGTGTAGGCTCAGTGATTTCTCCCAAAGCTGCATTGTCAGTCTGCAAAGGGGGTAAGAGTGGGTGCCCCCTTGCTTGTTTATGTACCACATCACAGTGGTGTTGTCTGTCCGTATCATTAAATGGCCTTGCTGGAGTTGGTGTTGAAAGGCCTCGATGGCATGCATTACTGCCAGCATTTCCTTTTGGTTTATATGCAGATGTGTTTCCTTTGGAGACCATTGTCCTTGTATACACCTGCCTTCCATGTGCGCCCCCCCATCCGAGGTCTGAGGTGTCTGTAGTCATGGTCTGTGTTATCTGTGGTTTTTTGAATGACATACCTGTGTTTGCCTGGCTCACCGAGGCCCACCATAGGAATTCCTTTTGTAAGCATGGAATGAGTGGTATTATTGTCTCCAAGTTGTTGCTGTGTTGAGACCAAATGCTTTTTAGGTACCATTGAAGCTTTCTCATGTGCAGTCTTGCTAATGGAACCAGGAGAATGCAGGATGCCATGTAACCCAGGGCCTGTAGGAATCTCCTTGCAGTCATCTGGGTGAGTTTTGCTAAACCTTTGAAGTAATGAGTTAACTTCTCTTGCTTGCCTTCTGTCAGGTAAGCCATCTGAGAGGCTGTGTCTAGTTTGGCTCCTAAGAAGCTTATTTGCTGGGATGGGTGCAGTCTTGACATTTGGAAGTTGACTGTGTATCCCAGAGCTTGAAGTAATCGTATGACATAATCCAGGTTTTTTGTCAACATCAATTTGTCGTCCGCTTGTATGAGGCAGTCTTCCAGGTACGGGTAAATTTGTATACCCTGGAGCCTGCAATGAGCAATTACTGAAGCCAGGCATTTTGTAAATACTCTGGGCGCAGTAGATAAGCCAAATGGCAATGCTGAGAATTGATAATGCCCTGGCCCTGCAAGAAATCTGAGGTATCTTCTGCAGCTGTGTCTGATAGGGACATGCAGGTATGCCTCCTTGAGGTCCAGAGTAATCAGCCACGACCCCTTGCCCAGCATGGGAAGGAGTTGCTGTAGAGTCAGCATTTTGAACTTTGGTACTATGAGAAAGGTGTTTAATGCGGACAAGTTCAGTATTGGTCTCCATTGAGATTCTTTTCTTGGAACAAGGAGCAGTCTTGAGTAAAACCCCTGGTCTTGTTCTTGTTGTGGAACTCTTTCTATTGCTTTCATCCGAGTCAGCAGAGTGATTTGCTTGATAGCCTCTGCCCTCTGATTTTGTGGCAGGTTTGGCATGCCTTGTTTTCTTGGTAAGGTATGAAAATGAAACCTGTACCCTCGGTCTATAATGTCCAAAATCCATTTGTCCTTTGTCAGTCTGTGCCAGTTTTCTGCAAACAGAGATAATTTCCCGCCCAAGGGAGCTTCTAGTTGTTCCCTGGTAGGTGGTAGTAGAGGAAAGTCATTGAGATTGTGGTTGTGGGGCAGGTGAAACCCCTGCGTCACTTCTTTGGTTTCCTGGCTGCCATTGTCATCCCCTGTAAGGGCCTCTGTATTGGCCTCTTCCTCAGCCACGTCTGTTCTTACCCCTTTGAAACTTTTCTGGATTAGGAAAGGACCAGTTTTTTAAAGGCCAATTCCTACTGAATCTGGCGGGTTGAACCTGGAGGAAATCTTTCACAGTCTGAACTGATTTTGCTTTTTCTTCGATGGTCTTTAACACATCCTTAGCATTTGCACCGAAAAGCTTGTTCTTTTCCAAAGGTGCATCCAGATGTTTTGCTTTTACATGATCTGGTAGAGGTTGATCTTTTAACCAAGCATGTCTATGAATGACTGCCCCTGTCATAGCTGCCCTACATGAAGCTTCCAGTGCATCATATCCACACTGCAGGAAGTGATTGCTTACTTGCTGAGTGTTATGTACAGCTTCCTGCAAAGTCTTCCTGTGTAAAGGATCAGGAGTGGCTAATGTTTTTTGTAAATCTTCTAACAGATAATCCTGATATTGTAACATATGGAAAAGGCAATTTAAAGCTCTCATAGATAAGGTAGTGGATGTGTAAACCTTTTTGCCCCATCTCTCTAATGACCTAGCTTCCCTGTTGGAGGGAAAATTATTTTTTGAGGTGGAGGCTGAAACTCCTTTAGGCCCCTGTGAAATAGTTTCCAAATCAGCAGTGTGGGCCCTGAATAAATGGGAATGAGTTTCTGGGACCCTGTAATACCTGTCTGGCTTGGCTGGAGCAGGAGGAAGAGAATCAGGGGTAGCACTAGAGTCAGAATACAAATCATCCAGAACATCAAGTACAGGAGGAATAGCTAAGGGCCTGTGCTGAGGCTTCTTAAGGAAAGTCCTAAGGCGTTTTCTAGAATCAGAATATTCCTGGCCTTGCCACTTGAAATGTTCCCTCATGGTGTGCAGAACTTCCCCAAAAGAAATATCCTCAGGAGGGGAGGCCGAGGGGATGGAATCTTCTGCAACCGAGTCCTCATAGGTCTGGAAGAGCTCTTCCTGGCTATCAGAGTGGACAGAGCCCACAGAATCTTCATCTGAATGTGTAGGGTCAGAGGGTTCAACCCGGGGCCTTTTATCAGGAGGAGGCTGGGATGCTCTCTCAGGATGGGCCTGTGAACCTCTAATCATGGAAATCAAATCAGCAGCCATGGACATAATTTGTGTCTCTGGAGTCGGCTGAGGTAAGGGTTTAGAAGTAATATGCTTTGTTTTGCTGGCTGCCTTAGCCCTAGTGTAGGCCTTAATAGACATGGCCATAGGGGGCCTGGCAGCTCCACGTGCAGGAGTGACCTTGTCTACAGCAATGGTCTCGGGCATTTCCTCGGTTTCGGTATCCGGAGGAAAATCTATAACTGGCGTCGGAGTAATGTCTGGAATCGGAGTCGTCGGTAATGCGGTGTCTTCGGTTCGGAGCGGTGGAGAGACCGTCTCAGAGGGAACCGGAGCACTCACGCTAGGTTTTGGCGTGGAGTCGGTGGTAGACGCGGGCCGAGGATGTCGGTCCCGGTCTTTTCGCTTTTTGGGCGTTTGCGATGTCGGAAGATCCGACGGCATGGTGTAAGCAAAATTATCGCCGAAAAAATCTTCAGCGAACTCCATCCGGCGCCTGAGAGTGCGCTTGTTGAAGCGAGCACAGGCTACACAGGCTGAGACTTCGTGGTCTGGGCCCAGGCAAGGGCGACAGTAAGAGTGGAAATCCTTATGAGGTATTTGTTTACCACAAGAAAGACAATTGTTAACTTTTTCAGTAATTTCTGACATCGGCTGAGGCAAGAAAAGGTCCCCAATGGGGTACTTAACTTTTTTGATGACTTCGGTATCATAGAATACAGGAGCTGACCGACTGGCACTTGCGAACTGCTTCTGCTTCGGGCACCGCGTGGCAAGAAAGACTGAAGAAAATGGCGTCGGCTGATGCTTATATACTCCTGCCACTCTGACATCGGAGAGAAATGCGACATCAGCCGACGTCGGACCCAGACTTTGGAATCCGGCCAACCGAGGGCTGCCTGAGGCAGGACAACCCACATGTTATGACTGCAGTTGCATTCTTGAAGGACATCTAGGCATAAATCCATACATAACTTGCTGGATTGCCAGATGGTTCACAGATAGGACCTAAGAAGTCAGGACTGGTGAGACCACCTCCATCAAGACACTGGTTACCAGCAGAGTACCCTGTGGATTTATGCTGGGCCCACTCCTGTTTGGCATCTACTTCTTGGAAATCAAAGCTAATGTCAAGGGTCTCTGGCTCACTGAGTTTGCAGATGACTGTAAATTTGGAGCTATCATAGATTCATACCATGACTCTAATATCCTGCAAGAGGGCCTAACAGAGATAATTGGCTGGCGCCAAGGCCACAGTTTAAAACTCAATGTCAAGAAGTGCATTATAGTGTCCTTCAGAAAACTTTCACTCAAGCCAATTACACCATCAATAAAACACCCCTAAGAGTTGACTCAGTAGTTAGGTACGTGGAACAATATGCAGACAGTAATCTGGCCTTCAACCAAGATGTAGCTTAGATAGTAAGAAAGTCATTCTATGTTGCACAATGTATAAGTAAGAGTATGGCAACCAGGTCCAAGGAAGTTATACTTCCACTTTACTTGGCCCTTATCAGACCCATCATTGAGAATAATGCCCCTTTGGCATGTACCTGACCAAGCATATGCAACAGTTGGAAAGTTCACAGAGGTTCCTCACCAGGAGAATAGAACACATTGGCAAGACCAATATCTGTCTCGAAGGATCTCTCCACTATTAAACAGACTGCCCATCCATGTGAAGCAGAGTTCATCTCTGACCCTATTCAAATGTAAGCTTGACCATTGGATTGGAAATCATAAATTCACCCCCATTCTGGCCCCCATGTTTCTAACTGACATAGGAAGACAGTAAATAAAATATTACCTAAATAACATAGCCCCTAAAAAGCCATTAGCCACCTCCAAACTAAGATAACCCTCTTAGTAGACAGCCAAAGTTCATGGGAACACAATTGTGTTACGTTGCATGGTTAGGCTTATAAAGGTCATGTTGGTCATCAGCCTAGTATATACCCATGAACCTATAAATCATACACTGGAAGTCAACAGACAACACCGGTACTGTCTTGACAGGACTAAACCTTTCATATCATCAGATAAGTTGTTCATTTGGGTGAGAGTTCTCTAACACAAGCTGGCATTATCATTTTTGACTCCTTCACACAGGATTGTGTTCCTGAGGTATCAGTTAGACACCCCACTTCAAACATCTTTTCTCCAATACGAAAAAATAGATCTATATCTGGATATATTTCTAAGGTTTTCAACACACACTTCGGTCACTGCAAGGGAATACCTCAGGATTCTGGGTCTCACGGCATCTATGATTCTTATGATACCTCTTGCAAGACTTCACAAGAGAAAGATACAATGGTATCTGAAGTCTCTTTGGTCCCAGAACCATCATCCTTTGTCTTTTCAAATCCAGTTGATGGGGTTTGTCAGAAGAGAAATCACTTGGAAGAGACAGCAAATGTCCCTAAACCCAGGTCTCCCCCTCTCCATCTCTGCTCGAAAGCAGTCAGTCACTATAGATGCCTTGGTCTTTGCTTGCTTTTGCCTGGGGGGGGGGCAACTTCAGGAAGGATAAAAGTGCAAGGTGTGCGGGACACCAAGGACAGATGCAAGCACATAAATATAAAACAGATGCTTGGCCAAATCAAGTCAGTGAACTCTCTGAAATATCTTTGGTTCCCTAGACCTCTTCAAGTTGTTATAGTACAGTCATGTGGTACATCAACAGACAAGAGAGATCCAGATCTTACCCCCTTTGGAGACTAGACATGTTAGCTTGGGATATTGCCTCACAGCACAGTCTCGCTCTACAGGCATCCTACATTCTGTCAGAGCAAATCTGCTTGGTAGAGAAAATGAGCAGGACAAGGACAGACCCTCACGAGCGTAAACTAGATCAGGGTGCCTTTCAAGATTTGATACATCTGTGGGGAGTTCCTCATGTAGACTTATTTGCCTCCTCTCTGAACAACCAGCTGGCAAGATTCTGCTTCAGGACTCCATGCAAGAAAGCCTGGCAGACAGATGTTTTTCTTTTCCATGCTGGCAGACAGATGTTTTTCTTCTCCATGGACAGTAATGTGCTTGTATGCTTTTCTACCCTTTCCATTGATATCCAGGATACTTAGAAAGATTCAGAAGGAATCCCCCAAGATCACTGTGGTGACTCCCTTCTAGCCCAGGTAATTACCACACACTTCCACACAGTCTACTTACACAAGAGTGGGGTTGTTTGATACACCCCAACATCAGTCAACTTCAACTGACTGCCTGGATGATAGGGTCTTAATTCCTTTTGGGCACCTATTTACTGAGGAACTGCAGCGGGTACTAATGGAGGCAAGAAAGCCAGCTACTAGAAAATCATATATTAGCAAATAGAAAAGGTATTCTAGTTGGTCCCAACAACATAACCAGCATTCATTCAGGGCTAGTTGTTCTCTGGTTCTAAAATATGTGTGTGAGTTATGATCCTATGGCCTTTCTTATTCCTCGATCAAGGTTCATTTATCGGCCATTTCAGCATGTCTGCCCATATATCCTCCTCTTTCAATGCATTTTCATGTAAGAATGTTTTTGAAAGGGATTTTGCATAGAAGGCCTCCAAGCAAACAAGTGGGCCCTCCTTGGGATCTTAATTTTGTAGAACCTAAACCTTGCTCCATTTGAACCACCCAACCTGGCTGACTTGAGGTTCTTAACATAAAAAAAAAACAGTTTTACTGATTTCTCTCACCTCTGCAAGAAGGGTATCTGAGTTACAAACTCATATGGTGAGTCAACCCTATCTTCTTTTCCATAAAGACAGAGATTCTTTGTGAACTAATAATTTTATGCCTAAAGTGGAATCTGGGTTTACTTGAAGTGAAACAATCCATTTCCCAGTTGTCTTTTCTAAACCTAAAAATGAAGAAAGGATATCCCCATACTTTGGATGTAAACAGACAACTCAGGCATAATCCTGACACAACTAAATCCTTCAAATCTTCTAATCAATTTTTCAGTTCTTGTGAAGGAACCTGTGCCAAAACAGACTATTTCCCAATGGCTGTCTAAGACAACAAACCTATTCCAGGCAGTTTCAAGACCCACTCTTGCCAGGGCCTTGGCTTCATCTGTGGCTTTTTGGAAAGGAGTGGATTCTAGAAGTATTCTAGAAGCAGCAACCTGGTCATCTGTACATAAATTTCCAAGGTATTAAAAGCTTGATTATTTCTATAGTTCGAGATCAGGCTTTGCTAGGACCATTCTCCCTGTCCATTTTCAAGTGCAACTTAGACCTATGGATGAGAAACAGAAAATTTACACCAGGACTGCTTCCAGTATTACTGCTAGACAGATGTAGCTCCTAAATCTTTTATCCCATGTATGGGCCCCTTCAAATTATCTATGGCATGATCCCAGTTATATTCATTAGGGGTAATATATAATTATTGGCCATGGGATGGGTAAGGCCAATCTATATTTTATTTATTTATTTTATTTTACATTTGTTTACCGGGAAAGTCCGACTGGACACAGGTCCATTTTGGCCATGGGATGGGTAAGGCCAATCTATAACCAAATGGGATAGGTTATTCTGAGAACAAAAAGGGAAGGCTTAACATGGCCTGTATGGGCAGTTAGCCTTGTACTTACCTATAAACATAAACATGGATTCCTCATAGCTCCACTCTATGTCTGTCATGTAGGAGTTATTAAAAATCACTAGCCCTCTGCTTTGCCAAAATAAGCTGCAAGCCACTCAGACAGTAAGCACAACAGTGGCATATCAGTAAATGCATGATGCAGGGATACCACACAGATGAAGAAGATTTCTTTTCATCAATAAGAGCTCACTATAAGAATGCCAGTCATAGTTTAGGTGAGGTAGAAAAGCCATGAAATCAAAGCACTTCCTTATTTTTTTACAGAGACAATCCTCTTCAGCCATCTCAAATATTCACAAATCAGATCATCCACTTGAATCTATGGCTAGTTTAACAGCTTGGAGTCATCTTTATTGAAGTATCTCATACCTAAACAACTGACTAAGTTGGATGGAAAAGCTAAACTGACAGAACTAGAGGTTTTTTTTTTTTTTTAATATTGTTCCAAATTCTAAGGAAGAACATAAAACAGACAAGCCACCAATGACATATCACAAATTAATAAGGCTGGATCTTTAGAAGCCTAGCCATATATTCCCGTTAAGTTTTTAACCCATACATTTTAAGTATGAATAACCCATTTACATGTTGCCCCTATCCATGAGAAATGAAGGTGCTAAACTGGGGTGAATTTACAGATACACTTCCAGTCATCAAAATTTTATTTGAATAGTGTAAAAGAAGGATTTTGTTTTATGAGGTGAGAATGAGGCTTCCAAAGAAGTGGTTTCTCTGCGATACAGCTCTATCCATCCACCATACAACATGTTCTATTTATGTTGTAAAAGAGAGATTTAAGGTGTTTAGGTCCCCACTGAACTTGTGAATGTGTAGTAGGTATGACAATGCATGGTATGTTGAGCCTCTCCATGTGAAAAAGAGAACACAGAGAAAAGATGCAAGGCTTTGAGATGGTCTGCATGGTATTTATGATTTAGGACACTGTTTTTTTTCAGTAATAAACTGTTGTGGGTAGTTGAGTTGTGTCAAATGTTTGGACAGGTGCATAGCAAGGGGGGGGGGGGTGCATTACACTCAATGACCAGCCTGACGAATGCAGAATACTGTGAAATGATCACATCCCTTGAACCTGGATGACATGTTCGTAGTAATAATCTGTGCTATTAAAAAGGTTTTTTTTTACAATAGTTAATATATGGTAATCGAAGGACAGTACGATTTTCAAGGATATGTTGTCAATGTGATAGTTACAAGAGACTTCTTGACGAAGGATACTATTCTACATTTCTTGTAATTTGAGTTTAGCCCATGGTTTTGACACCAGCTATTGGTTTGGGAAAGGCCCTCTTGAAGGATCTTGGTGTCCACTGGGAGTTTATGATGGCAACAAGTTTACAGTCGTCTGCAAACTTGGTCAGCCATAAACCCTTTAAAGTAGCTTAGACTTATAAATGCCAAAAGGATGGGGTACATCACTAATGACAATTTTATCACTAGTGACAGTGTTTTTGGAAAAGGTAGCGCAGCCCACCCTAATTTCCTGGGTTCTACTTCTGAAATAATTTGTTATGCAATGAATTATGTAGGGGTTAATATTTAGCTGGGCTAGTTTAGATACCAGAGTGTGGGATGGTGATGGACACCTCTGCAAGGTCTAGATGTGCATCATGTACTGATTTGCACTCATCCATTGCTTCAGTAATTTTCTCAAAGACGTCAACCAGTTTATGGAGTCAGGATCTGCCCTTAAGAAATATGAAATAGCTTGTTCAATAATTTGTAGGTTACCTATACCCATATTTATTCATTTTATAATGATCATTTCCATAGCCTTACAAATGAAGCTGGTCATACTTATGGGTCTATAATTTCTGATCCACCAACACATCACCTTTGTGCAAGGGTAAGTCTCTGTCCTCCATTTGTCCAGAATAAAGCCTGTATGAAGGTTGACAATGAACAGACTCTGTACAAGGTCTGAAAGGTCCTGTCTCAGGCTGGCAAGTAACCTGTCCGGTATGTTATCCAGCCCCACAAAAACATTGTTCTTGACCTGAGATAGTGCCTTGAAGACTTTTTCTTGGGAGATTTGAGAAGAAGGTATAGATGCTAGTATGAGATTTGAGAACATAGGAGAAGAAAATAAGGGATGAAAAAACTGAGCTAAATTTGTCTGCTAGTAGATTGGCTTTGTCCTTGGACCGAGCATGTGATATCATTTACTATTAGTTCTGCACAGTGCTGGCCATTATTTCTATGGTTTATAACACAGTTGTAAAAGGCTTTGTGGTTGTTCATAGGTTCATAAGCTCTTAGGTGTATGCGAGACAAACTACCAATAGGGTCTTTATCCACCTTGCTGTACAACCCCACAAGTTATGGGTTTTAGAAGGTGATTGTTGGTTATAACATGATTTACTAACTGTCTCTGTCCATCAGAGATGTGGGCACCAGACCAGTGTTGAATTTTTGATTTACCATCTAATGGTCCAATTCATATTTAAATAGGTTTAGAGAGACACTTTGTCTTTCATGGATGGGGAGCCTGTTCCACAGAAAGGGAATTATTTGAGATACATATCTGTCTCTCCAACATGCCCTGTTTACATTGCAAGCAAGATTTAGGTCTTTTGACCTAGCAGTTCTGATGCTGTTTGTTTTGCAAATGTGCAAAAGGTTCATCAAAGTGGCATCCATGGATGCCTTGCATGTCAGGCATAGATTACCTATTAGTAGTCTGTAGGAGACTGAGTACAGAGATAGGGCTTTGAGGCAATCCTCATGGGATATTGTGTTTATTCCTGTATTCTTTTTGTAAGGAACCTTTGTGGACATTCCAGTTGCTGCATGGGTTTGATAAGGTACATACTGAGAGGAGCATTATACTCAATAATGAGTCTGATGAGGGGCCAAGTATAGTGGTGCAATGACTTTCCTGGACCTAGATGGCATGTATTTACTTATAAGTTGAGTAACATAGAAGGATTTCCTTACTACACTGGATACATGTTGGTCAAAGGAAAAGTTACTGTCTACATGTGTTCCCAGATCCCTGACTACTGGGTCAACTCTTAGTGGTGTTTTATTGATGACGTAGTTTCCTGGGGTGGCTGACTTTCCAAAAGGTACTATCATGCATTTCTTGGCACTGAGTTTTAAACTGTTGCTTTGGCACCAGTCATTTGTCTGTGTTAGTCCTTCTTGGAAGATGTTAGTGTCTTGGGGGGGGGGGGGTTCTCTGACTGCTCCCAGTTTGCAGTCATTTGCAAACTTGGTCAGGCAGAGACCTTTGACATTGCTCTGGACTTCTGAGAAGTAGATGCCAAAGAGGAGCAGGCCCAGCAATGAGCCTTGAGGGACTCCACTGGTAAATGCCCTCTTTAAGGAGGTGGTTTTACCAAGCCTAACTTCCTAAGTCCAGTCTGTGAGCCAGATGCTATCCAGCATTTTATATAGGAGTTTATGCCTAATTCCATAAGTTTGTTAACAATGCCCAAGTGGGGGTATTGTAACAAATGCCTTAGCTGGGCCAAGGTATGCAGTATGCTCTGTTTTTCCGTCATCCACTACCTTGAAGACCCTCTCAAAGAAGTCCACCAGGATCTGTAGGCATGAACTTCATTTGAGAAAGCTAAACTGGGATGAATCCAATGTTTGAAGGTCTCTGATGTCTTTGCTGATCATTTCCATGATAATTCTTTTCATGAGTTGGCATATAAGACTAGTCAGATTATTGTGACCGTGGTTTCTGGGATCTGTTGAAGGTCGTCCCTTATGAAAAGGGATGACTGTTACAGTTCTCAATTCTCATGGCAGGAAGCCTAAGTTAAATAGTAACTTCCTTGACCCTGTTGTTGTTGTCTTTCG
The DNA here is from genome assembly GCF_019279795.1 of Protopterus annectens. Classification (NCBI taxonomy): domain Eukaryota; kingdom Metazoa; phylum Chordata; order Ceratodontiformes; family Protopteridae; genus Protopterus; species Protopterus annectens. The sequence goes on along the minus strand of NC_056732.1, from coordinate 1,247,108,907 downwards.
GCTTTTCCCGGTTAGGGGTCGCCACAGTGGAACTCCAGTCCACTAATGATTGGCAGTAGATTTTCACGAACGCTGAGGTGCCAGCTTGACGTTCAATCTTCAACTAAGGCATGCCCATTTATGCATGTCTTTTGAACGCCCACCCAACCGCGGGGAGGACATGCAGACTCCACACAGAAGACACTCCCCGCACTCCAGCCGAGAATCGAACGGGAGAACCTCTTGCTGTGAGGCAACAACGCTACTGCTGCACCACCCAGAACAGACCTGATAGGTCATATTTTAGACTATTCAGGAGGCATCCTGGGATATTATCAGGACAAACTGAGACTGTGTTTTTGGCCTTAGCATGTGGAACCAAGACATGCTCTCTATTTGTAGTTGTTGGGGTTATGTTTGAAGGTATTTTTGGAAGGTGGTTGGGGGTGAGAGGGGGGTAAAGCTGAAAGTAAATTTGTCAGCCAGCAGATTTGCTATATTACCTGGCTCAGTGAATGTGGCACCATTAAACACCAGTTCAGCACATGGTTGAGTGCTGCCCTTGAGGTTTCTGACACAGCTGGAGGGCCTTATGGTTCTCTATGAGGTTATCCTGACCTCAGAAGTGACTTTATTGGACTTAATTAGCACTCTTAGCTGCCCGTTTATTTGATAATAGTTCTATCTTTATGTGAGTTACACTTCTTGATTTTAGCCATGATTTTTTTTTTTTTTTTTTTTTTTTTACTTTTGTTGTACAACCTGGTTAATCTGACATGCCACCAGGGTGGTTTGTTTTTTTGAAATTAGTTTTGGACTTACTTCTGATAGGTACAGCAGCCTCTATGTAGCCATTGACATGGTTGTACAGAGATTCTGTGAACAATTCTGCATAAACTGCTGTGTTCTCTGGATCAGCACTGAAAATTATGGCTTTATAAAAGGGAGCTTGCCTAAGAATAGTTTTTAATTGTTACTGGGTTTACTGGGGTTACCGAGTTGATTTTGATTTTGAAGGAGACATCATTATGGTCAGACCTTACCAGGGAGGCTGTACATGGGAGTGGTGTAGCATTCTTCCATATTTTTGAGTACAAGGTCCAGTATGTTGGAAACTCTACTGGGCATATTCACTAACTAGTCAAGAGTATTTGTATTGCCGCAGTTCAAAAAATCTCTGTGCCTGCAGATTTGAGGCCATATAGGATTCCCAGTCTATAGAAGGCTAGTTAAAGTTCCCCCATGAGTAAGGTGTTAGGTTGGATGGTAAGTGTCTCCAGTAGGTTTAAGGATGTGCTATGAGTTTCATCAGACATAGAAAGTGACCTATAGCTTGCTATGATATGGTAATGGATTTTATATATGGTGACCTACACATGGAGAAACTTCAGCATGCCATCCTGTTTAACTAACCTAGATGTATGCTTGTTATTGATGTATACTGAAACACCTCCACCTTTAGTCCCTGTCTGGGCAGTTACTGGAATAAAAGTGTGGAAGGCACTGAAACCTTGCACTACCAGGGTACTCTCTGCAACTTTAAACCACATATCAGTAACTGCACAGATGTTTATATTCTTCAGAGTGATGAGGGTTTGGACGGAGTTTAGCATCTTGTTTAGACTCCTGGCTTGAGCAGTAACACCATGAGGTTCAGTTGAGTTTATTTTGCAGTGTTGGTAGGTTTGTCAATTTGGCATTGCATAAAAAAGGCTCTATAGGGAAGGATAAAGTTTTAGCCAGTATTTGAAAGCTTAGAGGGGCAGGTGCAGACCATCTTTGGCAAAGCAACATGGTTAACTATGTCTTTCCATGCTGACAAATATTGGATCCTCTTAAAATGACACCAGAGACTCAGCTAATTGTCAAAATCCGTTTATCTTTTGTTTGGTATTTTCGCATTATCCCTGGTGAAGGTAATATGCTGCTCAGTGCTAGGATCATACCACCCTGAGACACATAGTCAGAGAGATTTATGTCTCTCCTCATATAGTCTAGGGAGGTACATCACATGTCATTTACACCTACATGGACTATGATAGAATCATACTGGTACCTGTGGTGCAGTTAGTTGAGTGCATGTGTTATTTGGCAGATCCTGGCTCCAGACACGCAATTAATTACTATCTTCTCCTTGTTTGGCTTGGTTAGAGAGGCATCAGTATATCTTACAATGGAGTCCCATATTGCTAGAGTCCTAGGAAGTGTGTTTGCTTGCCCTTTGGCCTTTGTATTTGGTGCTCCACTATGTATGATGTTAAGTGTTGCTTTTGTTGAGTGGTTTTTGGTTGCTGAGGATAATCTTTGCTGATGCATAACTTAGGAAGTCTTTTTTGTTTATGAAGATTGCATTTAAATGCCTCAGCATATGTTGGTCTACATGTGTTTTCTGTGCTATGTGTGGGGAGTCCTGTGTGTGTGTGGTTTGAAAACATGATGTGTGCTTCTATGTGAGAGTTTCACCTCCAGTGATATTGTGTGTGCACACCTCTTGCATATTGTATCTGTTACTTTAAGGATTAAATGGTTGTCAGTAAACATGAGACAGTGGCTACATTGTCTCAAGACACCTACGTCCACCAGGCTGGATGCAGAGAAATTAGGACATTGCATATCCATGTGATCCAGTCCCCTAATTGGTGAGCTACTAGAATGTGGCATATGGGAGTTAAAAGAATGCTATTAAGAGAGTGTTTTTTTTTGGGGGGTGGGGGGGTTGAAGACAGAATAGGCTATAAAATGCTAAGTTTAAAAGTATTGCCACTAACGCAAACTAGCTGGTCTAAGTTTGTCAGGGGATGAGCAGATTGGAGGCAGACTAGTCTATAAAATACTAAATTTACCATTATTTCCACTCGATGCACAGACTAGCTGCTCAAAGTTTGTCAATGTGCAAGGTATTTGCTCTATAATTACTGCTTTATAGAGTATCACTTTATGAGCAGTTATAAAGGGAAAATTTGCTTCTAGATTTTTGCATCTATAGAGGGCACTGGCACAGTGAACAGCTCCATGCAGACATGCTGAATTTATGCCAGCACTGGAAATACAGCAAACTGACTACTGAACCCTCTGGTCAATAAAATGACTACACTTAGAGCTGTTTTGTATGCTTCCCAACTCAGATAGACTAGGCAAATACTTAACACCACTACATGAATAATCCCATTTCTTGTAATGTAAAAGCACAGTAAAAGAGTGTCTGAACTTAGTGCAATGCAACCACAAACAAACTTAAACTTAAGGAAAGGCACAAGGAAGAAGAAATTCATGATAACAACAGCAGTGTACTTTAAACAGCTTATAAAATTGTGATTATTCAATAAAAGTACTTTGGTGGAAATAAGCCAAGACACACTCAACTGTGCAGAATTAATATATGAACTAGAAACAAGGTAAGCTGACTAATAAGCCCTCTGGCCAATAAAATGACTACATGCATGAATCTGCAGTGAGTTTCTCCAACCTATACTAACCAGGCTACCATCCACTGCCACTAGATGAAAATCGCCAGTCTTCTTGATGTAAAAACACAGAAAAGACCTTGCTAGAGTGTAAAAACACACTACTTTATCAAACAACTAGATAATGACTTCAGAGCTAGTAAAATCCGTAGAATAACCAATGAGAGGCAAATGCACTTTTTTCAAAATAAGCACGTGGAAAGGCAAATAAATGGTTCATGATATCAATAGCAGTGTAGAAAGGAATTAGCTTGCAAAGCATAAGGGCAGGCAGGTTAAAAATCACCAAGTTTAAAAAGCTGAGCAAGAAATGGGAGGGTGAGCTCAAAATCACTAGCAGGGAGTCACAAACAACATTTGTAGTTTTTGCAGGCCTTGAGTCTTAGCAGAAAAGACAAGGCCCATAGATATACTCTATGTATGTACATATATCACTCAAGAAACAAATTAACCAGTAAAAAAAAAAAAAACACATGAAATGTGCAGCCTCTATAATTTAAGTATGTCTGCCATACAGAACAAAAACATCAGGCCAAACATATTTCTCAAAACAGAAAACAAACTAGAACAGATAAAACCTAAAGCAACATCATCAGTTTAAGCAAAAAAACAGATGCAAAATGAGATTACTTTCTTTGTTTCTTTGTTTCAAATCACCAGCAGGGAGTTACCAACAATGCTTGTAGTTTTTGCAGACCTTGAGTCTTATCAGAAAAGACAAGGTCACAGATATACTCTGTCTATTTAAAGGGACACTATCTCATTACTAAAATCCCATTTCTGTCTCGGACCGAAGCTGAAAACGCTGCCACCCACTTAGCTAATCACCTCCCTTTTTGTGACATCATTAATGAGGTTCTAACAATCCCACCCACCCACCTTGTTAACCATTCCAGTTTTGTTTTCCCTCTATAAACTGAATGACCGTTGCTGTAGTTCCTATATAAGACAGATTTGAAATATTGCTCTTATACGTTAGTGCTAGAATAACATTTGTCTTGGCGTGCATTTTTTTGAAAGATATGAAGTCTGAAATGCAAATATATGTCATTTATGTAGTAAGTTCAGTCCCCAGTGATTTGCCATAAAAAACACAAACTTTATGAGGAACTGACCAAAAATATGAGGCAGAAATCTGGACATTCTGTGAAAATCTGGGCAGCTGAGAGGTATGTGACAGCCCCATATGCGAAGAGCCGATACCAGTTGCTTTTTAATATAATACTGGCTTTTAAAAGCTGGTATTGCATTTGCCGTCAAACCTTAGTGCCGGAGCACTCTCTGTGTGGTCTTATCTGTAACAACTGTTGTTAGTAGTTTGCTGCAGTTTAAAAGTCAAAACAAAAGTTTTCTTTCCTTCTTTATTACATTAAAATCCAGTGTGTAGCACTCTGTGAAGGCAGTTTTTTTTTTTTTTTTAGTAAAACATGAGTGCTGAAGCACTCCCTGCAGACAGGTACAAACTGTAGCAACTGTTTCTACAATGTAGCAAACAGATTGTTACAGTGTAAACCAAGTGGTGCATTTTTTTTTTTACTAAAACATGAGTGCTGAACAGAATAAGCAAACAGTCATACCTCAGTCATAAGTTCCATCCAATAATAAAGACTTATAGAACCAAAAGGTGTTAAAGTGGTCTTGCTGTAAGCAATATAGCACAGTATGGTAAACTAGTCATTTATAAAGTTAAATTATTTTAACCAGCACATTAAGACATCTTCTTTTAAAAATAAAATAATGTGAATACAATGCAAAGCCATTGCTTCATTCTGAGTAGAGTTTTTGCTTTCTGCTTCATTTTTTGAAAAATCTTTAATGCTAGAAACTTAGCATATATCTGTCCTGAATTGCAATTAATATAAAGATGTTGGCTTAATGGCATTTTTATGACTAATGTGGGAAGAGAAGGGATGTATCCTCATTATACAGAATAAAACTGCATTTTGTATGACATTTTTCTTTGACCCCTATTTTTGTACTTTAGTCTTTCAGTCTCTTCCTTCTCTTTGCCAAACATTCTATGATAGGCTGTTATTAATGTCACATATTATTTATTTCCAGCAGAATGCTCTTCATCTGACAGATTGTGCAAGCTTTTGCCTTTTCCTTATCATGGCTTACAGCTCAATACAACTTTTTCTTCAATATTTTAGTCATTATGTTCCACAGTTACTTCTATTACAACTTATTTAACATTGACTCTTTATCTTCTGAAATATTATATTTACAAGTACATACTAAATTCTAGTGACCAGATGGTTGCATTTCACTGTGCACAATATGGGATTCTAGGGTGCTGCTGTAACCTCAAGGCATGCTTTGCATAGTTTTACAAATTTCTCCCATCCCCCACAGAAAGCAAGGTTGCCAGTATTAACCACATTGTCTTTTATATACCCTTTCTTTCTCAGGTGGCATGCTTTTACCTAAGATTGTCTGCATAGGTCACTCCTCCCGGGGTTGTATAATCCCATTGCTGACTGTGATAGAACCTGCCATCTGGGTAAGAATCAGGGATGGGGTATTCTGCATATTAATACAATTTCTGAAATGTGTGTGCCTTGCCATCATCCCATAGAATGACTAATGTGCAAGCTTAAACACCAAGCTACTTAAAAACTTATGTTTGGCAAATAACAGAGGTCATACACTACTGAATAACTTGATACAGAACACCAAGAATTCTCAGAGATGGTCACTGTCACCAGGACATATTACTTGTCAGTCTTTGGAGAAGGTAAGCTGTCTGCCAGCTGTTACTCCTTTGTATCAACAGCTGATCCTCTAGCAGCTATTATGTTAACCAAACTAGTCATTGCTGGTACTGGCAGTAACTTGTTCTTATTCTGTTAGAAGATCTACCCTTATAAAATATAGAAACACAAGAGGTATTCCATAAGGTCTCTGCTGTAAATGGGATCTTGGCCCATCACGATCTTTCTTATTGTCAAACTGCAAACATGACTTAACATATCAGGAACATATCAGGAAAAAGGAAAATTATAATACGGTATTATCAATATCAGAAGGCTGCATGTACTTTACTGGTGATGAATTGATATTGCAAGCAATATCTTTGTTAAATACAAGATATTGTAAAGGAATTCAGTTTGAATTTATGTAACGCAAGGAAACAATGTGGGATTTTAATCCTGACAGGTATTCAGGAATAGCAGTATTAAAATTTCAACCATTAGCTGCAGAGAGAAGGATTAAGGAAAACTATGTGATGCTAACAATTGTGTATGCAAGTGTAGACATCAAATAAAGAGAAGTTAGTTGAAGAGCTAAAGGTTTATGTGGCATTAACATGAATATAATAATATTAGGGGATCTGACTTGTAATCTTAGGAAGAAAACGGAAAAAAATGACACGGGATATGATCAAATGCTGAAAATTAAAAATATATGGAAATTTAGTTTGGGGGAAAATTATGATATAGTAAATTGCCTTTATACTATTTTCTGAGATATCACAAGAGATGTAGGAGGGACATAAACTTGCAGGTATTACCAATCACTTATTAACAAGGACTACTACTCATAAAAATAGAGTTAAATCTTTTGTAAATCGTGGACACAATGGTGGGTGAGTTATGAAGTATAAGAAAACATTTATGTAAGTCAAAAAGTTTTTTTTTAAATAATGAAGGAAGACAGCAAAACTTATTAAAATACTGATGAAATGATAGTAAAACAAAATTGCAGACAATATTAAGAAAGAAAGAAAGAAAGAGATATGTATGAAGAAAATACAGAGTGAATTAAACAAGAGTAAGATATTTTAGCAAGACAATAAGGAGACAGTCTCATCATTTTTAGCAAACAATGAGAGAAAAGAGGTAATGATAAGGGAAGCATTAAAAGAAATTGGAGAAAGAATAGTGGCATGTGATGAAATAATAACATAGCTGAGGGATATGTTAGCGGTTGTTACAGGTTGTAAACAAAAAGCCAAATGATATACTAGAAGTGGATGTTAAACTAAATGAAATAAAGATGGCGATGACTTGTGTTAAAACAGCCACAACCTGGTTTGACTTAGAAAGTCTATAAAGAGATGATAAGGGAACAACAGAAAATATTTCTGGATATATTGAATGAACAGAAAAATTAAAGCATAAAGTAAAGTATGTGAGGGAATAATCAGGCTACTATAGAAACAAATTAGATGATATAATTAAATAACTGGAAGCTTATCATATTAAATAATAACAGATTATAACACTGTAATTAAAATTTTCCCAAGAAGATTTGAGAGGGGTATTAAAGGATGCTTTAATGGAACGTATTTATTGGATGACAGGAAATCAGAATAAAGAAATGTGTATAATAGTATGGTGATGAAGTTATTAAAATGGTTATATGCAATATTTTGTAGACATTTGATAATATTGTACATAATTGGTTATGGGATACTTTATATTGCAATGCTGTGATTGATAAGATAATCAGGTTTATGAAATCAGCCTATGACAACAGAAATGAGAAAGTATTAGTGGGTGGTTGAGTATGAGTATAAAACAGATAAAAGAGTAAGACACTGTTAATCTATGAGGAATATATATTGAAACTGGAAGAATCAATATGTTTGTACTGAGAAAGAATGACAAAATTATTATTAACAGCTTATTCTGAATTGCAACATAAATGTCTCAGATATTGTCCCAATATTCTTTACTTCTTCAAAAACCTTTTCCCATAGTTTATTGTATGAGTATTATTGGAAAAAAATTGTAAGTGACAGTAGCTATAAAATAAATAGAAAAACATTTGGGGTATATAGATTTAATCTCAAATAAAGGTAAGTATAATGTAATTGGTGATGCCGTAATGATTGGAGGGGTATATTTTTTTACTAACAGAAATAATACCTGGGTATCAAATTTAGAAGAGGAGAAATTATTAGAAAACCATAAACAATGGGAAGAAGTTTTGGAGGACGTAACAGTTGCTGCAACAAAATGTGAACCATTCAAGTTGTTATCCAGACAGACGGTATATCTAATAAATTTGGTGGCACTGGATAAGAAAGAATATCTCAGAGTAATTATTATGTTTCTGACAGATAACAAGAAGGAATTGTTACATTTGTTATCTAAAATATGGGCTGTATGTTGAATCTGCTTAAAAGAGGACTAATATACAATAAGGAGGAAAAGAGAGGTTTGAATTGAATAAATTCAGCTTATACTTAGCTTTCATTACATTTGTTCTTAATTCTGCATCATATGAAATATGATAATCAAAATATAATGTCTCAGGTAGTGTGGAAAAACTGATCAGTCTGAAGAAAAATAAGTGGACTCAGGAGAATAATTATATAGTATTATGATTATTGAATGTCAAAGAAAACTATTAAAACTGAAGATTAGTACTGAGGATATTGGACAAGATAGAAAGTAGTGATGTGACGCAGTAATACAAATGTACTGTTATACTGAGTCATGCAGAATTTGCATATGGAAATACAATGTGCTATTACGGAATGGATGGAAAATAAAAATTAAAAATAAAAAAGTATGTACAGACTCAAGAATTATTTTGGCAACTAATGATGGATAAGCTACTTTTAAAAGTTGATATGCTGTATAAAATCATAAAGGAAAGATTATATATTACACATAAGGTAGAAACAAAGAACAAAGCAGGCATTTTTATTTTGAGAGAGTATTAAACAATTCTGGGGCAGACTGTTTACAAAAAGTGAATAGGCACATGATTCTGTATGGAAAATATAAAGAAAAGTATGATAATATGGATAAAGTACTTTTTATAATAGTGTGGAAAATTGCAAGAATTATTATATAATGGGGCATGGTCAAGATGGTGACTGGTTCACAGCATTGTTAATATGCTCTGTAGATTTCAGGTATTCACCAATAGTAATGTCTCACAACTAACTTTCATTAGGACTTTAAAAATAAGGAAATATTTCAATAAAAGATATTGAAGAAATCTAATCATTTTTCTTCCCATCTAAAAAATTCCTGTCAGAACATTGTTTGAAAAGTAAACAATCAAATGGACAATCCAAACATGAGTTATTTTAACAGCCAGGATACTTCAGTTTAGAAAGGATGACAATCATTGCTCAGTAGCTTACAAGACATTTCCACAAAATGGATAAGATAGGCATAAAAACAGATAAAAGAGGACTGTAAAAAACAAATTGAATTAATCAACAATCTGGTTGAGCAGTATAGTATAGTATACAGATCTCTGGAATGGAAGGATCCATGAATGATTTTGATGGGAGACTGTCAGAAGGAGGAAGTTATACAGATTTTTTTTCTTAAGCAAAGTAACTTGTTACTTGAAACTATAGATGACCTAAAGAACAGATCCAGTAGAAATAATATAAATATGTATGGTATACCAGAAAAACATGAGGTAGAAAGTATGACAAGCATTTTTTAACATCCTGGTTACTCCAAGCACTTAACTTACTTGAAACTTGTCTTCACAGGTTACCAGTTTATACACCTTCTGGAAGACTGGTTCTCCCATGTCAATGATTGTGATACTTTTTCTCAAAAAAAATTTTTTTCATTTCAAATGTATAAAACTTTTTTCTCCTGTCAAGATAATGACATAATTCTAAAGCCCATCTATAAAACTAGGTGATAATTTAACCAGATTTGATAATGATTATTCTTCAAAAGTAAATACTGAGGGAAAGGCTTGCCTACCACTAGTTAAAGATCTTTTAAAAAATTGGGATTAAAACTCATCTATATGTGCCTTCAGGAAGGTCAGCAAGCATTCAATACTATGGGAGATGTTCCTTTCCTTAAAAAAATACAACCCTAGATCAAATAGAAGACATGGACTAGAATATTGGTTTATTAAAGATTTAGGCTGGGGAAAAATGGCTGGAAGTCTAATGAAAGAACAAAAAAAACTGAATGACAAATAATTAATATTACATCAAACTTGAGTCTTTGGACAGCTAGAAGCTTGGGAGCTTGAAAAAACATTTGAACCCCAATTTACATCCAAGTAGTACAATTAAACTACATTTAAAGTGCTACACTTATGTTACTACTTAGATCAGGTTTGTGTGTTGTGTTTGTTCTTTATTTGAAGCTAAAATTATTAATTTAAAGCATTTTATAGTCTGCAGCACTTTTCAAGTGGTTTCTGTTCTGTCCCTAGGTGTTCTAAGTGGACTCTTAACTGCATTGCATTTTTATTATCTCTCTCTCTCTTCTGAACCTGAAGCTACAACTATAATTTAATTTGAGTTTTATACTACCCATTGTTATTTCTTTGAGTTCTTGAGTGGATTATCAGCATTCCTCATCTAATTCCATGTTATACTCCCTTTTCAAACAGTATCCATTGTTATTTTCAGAGTTTTTATGTGGAACATCAACATTGCTCATCTAATTCTGTGTTGTAGTCACTTTTTAAACTTCAAATAAAAAGCTACCCTTGGTCCAGTGTGTTAGTCGTAACTAGAGATGATGTATTTTACAGTAAACTAGCAGTCAGCCATCTTAGTCTTGGGTCTGCTGGAAGCTTCGAAGCTTGAAACAAAAAATGTTGACTACATTTTGCATCCTGGGAAGAAACTGTATTTCAAGTATTGCACTTATCTTACCATTTAAATCAGTCTTGGGTGTGTTGTGTTTGTTCTTTATCTGAAGTTAAAGCTATTAATTTAAAGCATTTTATCATTTGCAGTGCTTATCAAAGGGCTTCTATGCTGGGCATAGGTGTTCTGAATGGACCCTCATTTTACTATATTTTTACTGTCTCCCGTCTAAAATTGTTCCTCAACCACCCTTTTCCTGCTGTGCTTTTAAACTTGAAGGCTTTTAAGCTGCCTGCACCTACTGTATATCTGCCCTTGGAAGTTCCTTCCAGTCTCATTCTCTTTATATCTAGCCCTAGAAGTTCCTCCTAATCTTGTCTCCCATCCTCATCTTACTGGTAACTGAGAGAAGAAACTGGGAAGGCCCACCCTTAGACCATTAGTGTACTTTGAAATTGCTTTAACATATGTATGTCTGTTCCTCATGGCTGTCTCATTTGCCTTTGAATTGCCTTCTAATTACTTGTAGCTAGTTGTTAAATTTGTTTTAGTACCTTTTCACTTGTGACTAACTTACCTATGTTTTACATTAAGAAGAACTGGACTGCAATTCTTGTGGGAGTAGAAAAGTAGACTGGTCTGTTTGAGTTGGCATACATACCAATAGGCATAAGGGAGAATTAGTAAAAACACACACACAAATGAAAATAAAATAAAAATAAAAGTCGACAAAGAACACAAACACAAGGCTTTTATTTCCAAGGAATACATGTTAGCGCTCTCATCTTAAAATAAAGACTTCTTCAGAGTGTCAGAAAACTAAAACCACTACAATATATACACACACAGAAGCAATATGCCAGTCAAAGAATACAATTAATCAACTACCATGGTAACACTAAAACACTAATCAAAATGTGCTTTAACACTAAACTAAGACATACCCCGTGATTCAAGAAGCTCAGCTCAAGGATGGTATTAGCCTTGTGCTGGGCGTCCTCACTACAGATGGCGCAGCAGCGCCATATGAATATGTGTGAGGCCGCGCTGCCGCACCCTCGATGTGCACAGGAAATGTGTGCGAGTGCAGGGTGCATGTACAAGTGCTCAACAGAGGCGTAAACATGCCCAGACACTTGCAAATCCTACTATGCCTACTAGTAGAGCCCGCCCCTAATAGTAAGTCAGTAAGTTAGTGTAAGTGGATACCGAAATGTATGCTAGGCATACAAGAGTGTCCACGAACAGTGAAATTAAATCGAAGTAGTAAACACACAAGCACGTAGTGGAATGTAGAGCCTTGTCCCTAGAAATGTCACAATTAGATTCCCTGTCCCCGTGTCCCTATTATACATTCGAATTGCAGCAATAGCAAAGGTGTAAGCAAAGCACAGCGTGTCTGCACGTCGCCGCCCACTGCCAAGAGTAGCTAACATATCATATTTGTTCAAATAGAGAAAAACAAGCAGAATCAACATAAGTGTCAATAGAATAGTGTTTAGAGCATCCGCCTATCAAACAGGCAGTCACGGTTCAAGCCCAACAATAGCACATATCATTTTCCATGTGGAATGAATGTCGTTTTGCCATAAAACTGACATAAGAGATGCATGAGATATTTAACTTAAATATTATTCAAGCAAAATGGCACTGTCATAATGAATAAGGTACTAGTAAGCAGGTGTAAGTGCAAATAAGCAGCAGTAAACACATATAAGTACCAGTAAGAAAGCCTGAGTGCACTTGCGCGGGTCTAAGCAGTGCCCAGCATAGGAAATGTATATAAGTATATACAGATGTATAATCTGGATATATATATCTATGAAGAAAGCCTCCGCTGAAAACAGGATCTGTGGAACCTAGTCGGACTTTCCCGGTCAACAAATGTTAAATAAATAAATAAAATAAATAAATAAATAAAAAGGAATGAGAAGGGAATCAACAGCAACCCCAATATTATATAGTGCTGTCAGCGTATGTCATATCCAGCTGGGCAGGAGTGAGCAAAGCACTGCTACTCACACCACAGGTAGGATATTACCTGTGGGAGTATCATTGTTGATTTGCTAAGTCTACTTTACACACAGAGGGTAGTCCCTGGTGGGACTACCCAAAAATAGATAGACCATTTGGCCGTCCAACCATTACGCAAGCAAGGGCAGGTATGTTCAAGGACTAAATTGTGGGAGAGCCTAAGAATACAGGGAGTGTGACAACATACGTGTAGGGCCCCTAATGCTCTGGAGAGGGCAATGTGTGGAGGTGTGTCATAGCTGCGATAACAAGTGGACAATGGAAAGTATGCATGTATTTTGAACACGGGTGGGGTGGAGGAACTATGGGTATGAAATTATGGAGCCAGGAGTGCCAGGGTTGGATGGGCTGGTTCTAATTGGACCGCCCCATGGAGGTCAGTGAATTTGTTATAAGTATATATGCATACACACATGCCAATGGAAGTCAGAAGCCAAGCAAGAAATGTGAAACACGTAGCCTGACCTTCCACCCCCCCCCCCGCCAGACACGGGAAACATACGCACAAACAATGTAATGAGTCCACTGCTCCCCAGACCACAGGCAGGATACAACTGGGGGGGTACACAGTGCATCCGTGAATTCTAGTCTTGGAACACAGACTGGAACGTCCCTTGCAGGACAACCCAAAAATTGCCAAGACCAAAAGAAGGTGATAGATCATCCATTCTGGCTGTGGTGTATACATACTCAGAATAAAAGGTTGGGAAACCCTGATGACCCATGGGCTGAGAAAATTGTATGAAATTGGTCCCATGAAGTGGAGAGTGGGCAGCATATAGTGGTGTGTCCAGAACAGACCAGAACCCAGAGTAAGGATGGGTGCTGTTGAGGAGGTGCGGGTGGGGGAACTATGGGTAGCTATTTATGGGTCTAGGTGTGTAGGTGTTGGCTGATGTGGGCCTATATGGACAGCCCTAGTGATGTAAGTGAATGGGTTCATTGGGCAGAGGCATCGCCCAACGGGCAGTCATACCCACTATGAGTCGCACTGCAGCAAAGTGTAATCTATATGGCAAGGAACGGAATAACCAGATGTAGATGTATAGATATATATATATATATATATATATATATATATATATGTAGAGGTATGTGTGTGTATATCTACCCATAGTGACATAGAGATAAGCCTCTCCCTCTCCGTAGTACAAATGTATACATACAGAGACAGAATACAGATACATACCTACATATAAATACATACATATGCAGACACCCATAGACCCATATGTTGTAATATATATATATATATATATATATATATATATATATATATATATATATATATATAGATATACACACATCAAAATATAAATATACATGTATGCATACATATACAGATATATCTGTATATAGCAATTTAAATAGATATATATATGTGACTGTAAATTTACACATGTATATAGCTAGGATATGATACAGCAGTTATGAGTAACATATGTTCACAGGCCATGCATATGGGGGTGAGGGGTCCAATAAACAATCGTGTAACGTGTAGCATCAACCCCCACCCCCCCAGCTAGGCCGGTGAGACATACAGACACACAATAAAGGTAAACACACCACTGCTTTGCAGACCACTGGCAGGATACTGCCAGTGGGAGAGACCTGCCAGGTCTAATCTTGAAACATAGATATCGATGTACCTTGTGGGACACCAAAAATTAATGATCAGAGGCAGTCCCAGTAATGACTTATCAAACCAGCCTATAGATGTACATGGACCAGTAGGTTGTGCAAGCTTGATAACCCATGGGTCGACACAACGTACGACATGTGTCCCGACATGGGGAGAGTGGGCAGTGTGTAGTGGTGTGTTTATTCCCCATCTGCACCCTTAGTAAGGATGAGTGCTGTAGAGGAGTGGCAGGTGGGGGAACTATAGGTATGCAATTATGGGCCTAGGCATGCAGGTGTTGGCTGGCAAAGTCGCATTAGGACCACCCTGGGGATGTAAGTAATATTCCGAAATGGGCATAGCTGATGCCTAGGCATGCAGGTGTTGGCTGGCAAAGTCGCATTAGGACCGCACTGGGGATGTAAGTAATATTCTGAAATGGGCAAAGCTGATGCCCATACCTCTCAACCCCTAAGCGCACATCCACTGGACAGGACATAAACCACTGGGGAAACAAATAGGGACCATACCTCTGAATTGTCCCCGATTTCCAGGGACGTCCCAGATTTTGACTCAGTTTCTAACTCTGCTCCACTTAATCCCTCCTAAAATTAGTGACATTTGGAGGAAAGGTGGTGAATTACACATAATGAATAATGACAACAATTAAGAGTTATAAACATCATTTACCTCAGAAAATGTGTATGAATTCATATGCTCTGAGTCTGTCAATGTGTCAGGTTAATAGCACCAATACTTTAAATGTGTCCCTGATGTTGTTATGCCATGTCCCTGATTCAGTTTGTATATTTCCCCAATTGTATGAGAGGTCTGATAGGGACAGAAAGCACATATTCCACTGACAACCTTAGAAAGATTATAGAATATTAGGTATGCAGTAGCATGACTCGGCTGAAGGTTGTGGGTTCCAAAACCCAATTACTTGTTTGTATTGAAGAGTGTCAGTTCCCATGTATTAGCCAAATGGGTGCAGATTGTAAGAGGAGAATACCAATACTATGAATCAAACTCTGGACAGGCCACGGATTCTGTACAGTCGAACGGCATGCTGTCGCCTAATGGGCAGCCATTCCCGATACTGTAGGCATGTAATCCGATGTAACAGGCATCACAAGGTAATATCATAGTCCTCACTCCCACACAGGGGCATGAGTGTCAGATGCAAACACCAAATGCAGTGCATTTGCAAGTGTGGGAGCAAGCGGGAGTAAGCCTGTTTGGCTGCCAGTATGTGATTATTACACTGGTAAAACAATGTAGAGGCTAACTGAGTGTAAGAAACTGTAACCAGAGGTTAGCATTGCTTAGCACCGCGCAAACCCACGCACACCCGCTCACAACTGCTTTAATGTGCCTTAATCACACCGTATCCAATGGCCTTGTTCTGCCCAGCAATAAAATAAATGGCCTGTGTAAGGCTCGAAACCAGGACCCTGCACACACAGCTGTTGTGATTTACTACTAAGCCATGGCAGATATACAGACATCAGACCTTATCACAAACATATCATCCAGTGCAGTCATTCAACAGTATAGGAAATGTATTCCATCATGTAGATGTATGTGTGAGTGTTTATTTCCAGCATATAGATACATACATATATACAGATATATCAGGAACATCCCATGTGACAACAAAGCATTACAAAGGAATGAAAAGGGAAACACCAGCAATGCCTGTATTATGTAGTAGTGTTGTCCTATGTAATATCAAGACTCCCTCAGACAGACATGTGTCAGTCATACACTCAAACATTTGTACATTGGCCATATACATCACTCTGTGCATGTTATTTACATTAACACAACAGTTCCTGCCCAATCATTATGTGAGAACAGTACTCTTGCAAGGTGCTGTGTGCGACATCATCATCATGTTAAAGGTACATGGGGTAACCATAGACGGACTGGTAGTGTTGTGTGTACAATGGGGTTGTCTGCATCACATGTACCTGGAACATTTAGGAGTCATGTGCATACTAGGATTGTGCGCCTGAGAGACAGGAGTGAGGACAACTGGAGTATGTTGTGATGCATATTAAAAGGTTTACATGTGTCCAGTGGACACGTGTGAAATGGACAGCTATGTATGGGGCAAATGTTGTTCTAGGAACCATTTGGCCTTTTGTTTCCATAGGGTGAGAGTGGGATATGAGGGAAGGACAGTAGGTATGCTCGTGGAGGATAGGTAGGGTAGGATAACAGACAAGACAGCATACAGGGTCAGTATATGACACATGTGGGGGGATACACCTCAGACAGGGAAGGGTGTTCGGCATTCACAAGGCCATGTGCCCCCAGATGGAAACAGTGGGACAGAGGTCCCCAGCCATGGGCAGCCACCACTGCACCAAAACAGCTGCAAAGGTGGCAGTGCTGAGGGGCTGTCTAGGAGGGGCAGCCTCACCCTGTAAATGTGACACTCTGCCCTTGAGCTGGAGTATATGGCCTCAAAACCCCTTATTGAGCCACATACGCACCACATCCGGGACTGTACGACAGCGGGCCTGTCCCTGTCTGGACCTGCTCCCAGGGGGGACAAACCCCATCCTCAGTGGCGGCACCACCAGAAGGTGGTGCAGAGCCAACAGAGGTAGAGGTCCAAGGCTGGGCCACAGATGTGCTAGTGCCCAGTGCCATGGCCAGCTGAAGTGAGACAACAGGTTCTGCTGGGACCTCCAAACCCATACAGCCTATGATGTTGCAGTTTAAACACAGATATGGCTTAGTAATAGTCAACAGCATTCAAGATTACTTACAACAACATGCATAGATATGACCATCAACCCAACACAACAGATGGTATACATTTGCATAGAGAGCACAACACAAGCATATATATTTTATGACATCTGTACAATGTATAGAAGACTTGTGACTGCAGCTATGAACAGTGGCCCATTATTGGCATGTCACTGAGAACCCCAGACAGTGTCTGTTATACCACTGTTTCATGTAACATATGTCCAGTCAGGGATGCGATGGCAGTAACTCATCACTTTCGCCATGTACTAGCTGCAATCCTCACACTATGCTCCTGCTGTTCACAGATGTGTGTTCAGTGAGTTACACAGGAAACAAATGGTTCCACACACTGACCAGTCCACGGATGTCCCTACAGATGGGGGTCCCTCACATACAGAGCACTGTCTTGTCAGTTTTAAAACATGCAGAATAGCCATTACCGCACACACCTTGTTAAACAGGCAGTTGTCTCAATGAAGCATAGCTACACTTACATGCTGTAGTCATGTCTGGCACATCACCCTCCTATATTTAGGCTATTTCCCACTGTGTATGCTGTTTGAGGAACATCCAGATATCATCTGTGATGCCGTTTACCAAACACCAGATCCAGGTACCACTCACAGCGACTGTCATGGGTAAACACCAACATGATGTTCCTAGATATTGTACTGTGCTTTTCATGCAAATGGCTATGGAAACATCAATGCAGCTGATCTACATGCAATCAGCTAGAGGAGGACTGCACTAGGTGCAGAGGACATCACCCGAACATGACCATCACTTCCAATACACAAGCTGCTGGTGAACAGGTGTACACCTCCACATCCACCAGAGAGTGTGTGGGAGGGACAGACAGAAGCAAAGTACATCAGAGAAGGGCTTGGAGACTAAAACCTAAACATCATCTGTCACACACCTACCAGTACAGGGGTTCAAACCCCTGACTGACTAGTCATTACTATTACAAGTGCATGCAGTAACTCCATGTGCCACAAAGCTGACATGTTGGTGTGCTGTAAGAATATATATGTGTGTTGGTGTGCGACATCTGCAACAGAGATATAGTAGATAGACATTAGGTGTATCACACATGGCTGTCCACATGAACGGATGTCATTGTCAACACAACCACACTCTCTAATGCACTCACATTGACACTCTTTGCCAGGCCCAAAACTACACTCCAAAACCACTTAGTTTGCCACATTGCAGTAATGCAC